>NC_134500.1:10763023-11063023 GCF_040206685.1 Ascaphus truei
AGATAAATAAACTCTACACACACACCTACACACTCACACACATCTACACACCCCTACACACACACCTACACTCACACTCACTCACACACTCTCACACACACTCTCACACACTCACGCACACACTCACGCACACTCACACACATCCCCCCTCCACCCACCACCCCCACTTAACCCTCTCACTGCTGGGGGAGGGGGAATGCATTAACATACATTAAGCCATTTCTCAGCCTTGCATACTCTACCTCTCATCCAGACACTTAGCTGATTATATAACACTGGACTTTACATACATTTATACTATACATTTATACCTATGTCTAAAATACATGATTAACAGATTTACAGATCAGTGACATATCTCACAGAATATGCCATCTATTTTTGCTTTTGCGGAGCCTCGCCTAACTGACTAAACAATTCAGTTGCTGCACTGGTCATATCTGACGGCAGCCATTTTTAATGGCCCCTGAAAAATAGTTATCCTTAACCTCTTTGCTGCCAAGGGGGTCCAGCAATGTCTTGGTGCTAGTCCACTCTTTTATCAGAGTGAAACAAATGAATGTCCTTCTGCATCAAGTTCACGTATGACATGTTCACACATTAGAAAAAGACCTGCATTTTCACTCCATGATTTTCTACTCCATGTGAACTCCGCTGGGGGCTACACCATTCTAATTGTGATCTCCCTTGGGCCCCTCTGTTTACAGATTGAGGGCCCCAGCGGTTTTGCTGCCTAATTGTCGGGTTATCCAGGGCAGCATCTGGATCAGCCCCTGGAGGCGATTCCAAGCCATTTGCAACACTTCTCTTCACACAGCAAGTTCACCTGAGCACCACTCCCTTCTTCTTCTGCGCCGATTGCCCACCGCGGGTGGAGGACGCAGATACCCGCAGCTTGCCGCAAAGACAATCTCCACCATATCCAGGGTTACACTTTCCAGAGAACAACCAGAACTCGGTTTAGCCAACATTATTTTGATCAATGTCCCAGCAACAGAAGAATGTGTATATGTTTGTGTTAGAATGAAAAAAAGCCCTTACCTATCCAGCTTCCCAGCCATGGTTAAATATTAGATCTTATTTGGGATTTCTATCAGCGTAGAGTGGAGTCAGCACCATGAAATGGTCCTTACGTTTCTTCCCAATAGGCCGTTCATCCTTTCCAGTTCCTAAGACATCATAGTATTGCTGTTTCGGAACAACACTAATTGTTAGGCAGCAGCTGCCCAATTCTTATGAGTTGCCTCTATGCTTTTAATACTTGAAATGTTAGCTTACAATTCACTAAATCTTTATTCCTAGAGACATACTGTAGTGGTCTCTGTAACAACGTAGAGGAAAGTGTGTGTAGACGCACCGCTCACTTTTTTGGAGAATAGTTGCCGTATGTAAGAACAGTTTCTTACATCTGATACAATGTTAGACTTGCGTCATATCAGGATTTTATTGGGCAAATAAAAGGCAAAAAGACTGAAGCAGTGAGACACGGAATGTGATACATCTCAATATAATCTGTGCACCATGTAAACCCCCAAACCCCACCAACCCACCACCACCCCAACAACTCCTCCTACTGACTCTCCTCAAGGTGCAAGCTGGGGCAGAGACGCAGAATGTGAGACATCTCATTATAATCTGTGCACCATGTAACTCCCCAACTCCTCCTACTGACTCTCCCCAAGGTGCAAGCTGGGGCAGAGACGCAGAATGTGATACATCTCATTATAATCTGTGCACCATGTAACTCCTCCCCAACTCCTCCTACTGACTCTCCCCAAGGTGCAAGCTGGGGCAGAGACGCAGAATGTGATACATCTCATTATAATCTGTGCACCATGTAACTCCCCCCAACTCCTCCTACTGACTCCCCCCAAACTGCAAGCTGGGGCAGAGACACAGAATGTGATACATCTCATTATAATCTGTGCACCATGTATCTCCTCCCCAACTCCTCCTACTGACTCTCCCCAAGGTGCAAACTGGGGCAGATGGGGCAAAATGGGGTTGAAAATGCTCCGGTCTTGTTCCAAAATTGCCTGGATACATAGACCGCATAAAATTTGGCATCCTTGTCTTAAACTGTGTATTTCTTTCCCTTCATGTTTTTGATTAATGTCTGCTTTCATTTTTATCATCAACAGTACATCAAGATTCCCTCTCCCACCTCCGGCTCCGATGATAGAGTTCGAATCTTTGCTTTCTACCTTTCCCGGGAGAGTAAAGATAAACCCCAGTCAAGTTTCGAGTGCATCAGACAGGGTGCATCTTGGTGAGCAGACACTCCGCCCCCCCCTCTCCGAAGCTTGATGAGGAATTCAGGAACCGTTTTAGCAGCATAAGGATTCCAATCCGTTTCATTGCCAGAGGGCTGGGCAAGGCATTGCTTGGCCCCTCTGGCGGTGAAAGGGTAAAATGTCACCTTTGTTCCCCGTTGGGACTTTTAGAATCGAAGTCCATGAATCTCCACCCACCGCTGCTAGAATCCCCCGTGGAAATATCACAGCATACTTTCTCAAGCATAAGGGAAACAGGGAGACGCAATGTCCTGTCTCATGTTGTTAAGATGAGCAGAGCTTTGCGAGCATACAGCACCTATCGTTTCAGGTGACAATTGATACATATATACAGTGCTTTTTTTTGTACTAGAATAGGTGCCGGTACCCGGCTCCTAACCTCCTGCTGCTCTTCATCTCCGTCCCGTTGTCGTGACACCACGTTGCCATGGTGATGCGTCGTTTGAAGATGATGCCACCGGAGATGAGGAGCAGGAGGAGAAGGTTAGAGTAAAAAGTACCGGTACGTACCATCACAAAGAAGCCCTGAATATATATATATATAATATGTCTATATTAGGGGTGGCCAAGTCCAGTTTTCAAGGGCCACTAACAGGTCAGGTTTTAAGGATATCCCTGCTTCAGCACAGGTGGCTCAATCAATGACTCAGTCAGTATGTCTGAGCCACTGATTAGGCCACCTATGCTGAAGCAGGTATATCCTGGAAACCTGACCTGTTGGTGCCCTTGAGGACTGGAGTTGGCCACCCCTTGTCTATATATTGAAGGGAGGGAGTAAATTGGCAGTAGAGAAAGTGTAATGGGGGGAGTGGGTGATATAGGGGGGGGGAGTTGGTGATATTAGGGGGAGAGTGACACGTTGGGGTGGGGAGGGGAGGGTGACCCGGAGAGAGTGACATGAGGGGAAGACATATGGGTGACATGCGGGAGAGAGGGTGTTATTGGGGAGCAGAGTAGCATGGGATGGAAAGCGATGAGTGACATATGGGGGGAAAAGTGATATATGGGTGACATGGGGAGAAAGGGTGTTAATGGGGGAGGGAGGGTGGCATGGAGGATAAGATGATGAGAGGGAAGGGAGTAACAGGGGGGCTTTGCTTTTCTCGGTGTACAGGTAGCGGAGACATTGCAGGCACATGGCGGAGCTTCACCGCGCTCCCTCAGGTCAGCGTGCTGGTGAATACTGTCCAGTTCCTCTGGGATCGAGTGATTAGCACAGGAGAGAAACAGGGCAGTATGTATCAGCGCACTGTCATTAAACAGCTGAGGCAGCACGTGGAGAAATCCCCAAACCGCGTCTGCGGAGAGAGAGGGTGAACGGAGAGAGAGGGTGAGCAGGAAGCCCACCCCATGCTAAACCCACCTGGGATTCCCCCGGGTTCCTGGCGGCCAGTCCGACCCTGTGTTCACACGGGGAGGGGGACGGTTGGCGCACGCTGATAAAATGGCGGCGCACTGGCGCTCACACGCACATTTTACAGGACACATTGGCCAAGAGATGACATCGCTCCATTTGCTACCTACCCCCGAGGGTTCCTGGTGTGTGGGATTCTCAGCGCAGTGTAGGCTGTATTATTACATGTGTGCGTTTAACCTTCGGAATATGGAAGGGGCAGCGCTAAAGGGCGAAACATTTTTATTTTGTAATAATTTATTAGTGTTACTAGCTTCATTAAAAAAATCCAGTCCCCCTTAAACTGCCCTTATTTGTACTCTGTGAAGAAAGAGAAATACGCTTTGTATTTCTCTGGGAACACAAATTCGCAGTATAAGCTGCTTTTTTTTATTTTTTATTTTTATTATCTGTTTGACTAATATGCCCATAATGGCTTTGCAAACAAAGAACAGAGCCGAAAGGGCAAATGTTCCTGTGTCTTTGATGACTGCAAATAGTGTTATCACCAAAAGAGAGTAGGTAATGCTTGTAAAAACTCTCCAAAGCATTTGTTCATCATTTAAAATGTGTAAATAGGGTATTTTAAACCCAGAATGAATATTTAACCTGTTGTACATACCACTGCCCTTAGGAGGTCACTTTTTCCCTAGGATTAACCCTATAGAGGAGCAGCAAACCCCTAAAAAAGAAAACGTGTTCTTTATTTTTACCTTAACTGATCTGGGGGGGTGGGGGGGTTCCAGGATGGGAACCAACTGTGGTGCTCCAGATACCCAACCCCATGTTGCGGGTAAAATCGCTTCTTTTTTTGGTACCTTCTTGCAAAACTACCACAAGGGCTGCCCGGGTCACCCAATACAAAGTGTCACAACATATTTGTACTTGTTTTTTTTCCCCAGGCCAACCCAGATTCCCCTCTGAGGCCAATATTCTCATCTGGGAGTTTTATGAGTTAATGTAGTGCAGGGGTGGCGAACTCCAGTCTTTAAGGGCCATCCACAGGTCAGGTTTTCAGGATATTCCTGCTTCAGCACAGGTTGCTCAATCAGTCCCAGCTTCAGCATTGGTGGCTCAATCAGCAGCCACAGCACAGGTGGTTCAATCAGCCCCAGCTTCCACACAGGTGACTCATTCAGTGGCTCAGTCTTTGACTGAGCCACCTGTGCTGAAGCAGAGAGATACTGAAAACCTGACCTGTTGGTGGCCTTTGAGGACCGGAGCTGGCCACCCCTGATTTAATGGCTACTGCAGGTCTACCTGGAAACAGGTGCAGCACTGTCAAACTCCATGGGACACCCTACTTCCTCCCCCCCCCCCCCCCAAGCCTCAGAGATAATAATAAATACCCCTCCCCCCCACCAAAAAAACCTCAATCCTTAGATTGCTGCTCTAATGTAAACAAACAAAAACTGCCGTGTGAACCCAGACCTTGATATTAGATTGCCAACCCAAAGGAATGAGGCTCCTGACTTCAGATTATTGAGCTGAGGGGCAGGGGAAGATGAGCGACTCTTAAATGACTATGAGCTCTATAATAGTACCTTAGTATGAGTTACCATGCAGAGTTGCAGAGCAGGTGCATGCAGTATGACCCCGAGCGTTCCTGCCAGCCAACCACTCCAACGTTCTCTGCCCCGTGTTCTAGGTCAGGAGAGAAGCAGTTGACCTGCGTTGGCAGCATTCAGGACAAGATCACCGTGTGTGCCACGGATGAGTCCTACCAGTTGACCCGTGACCGGATGTCCCAGGTGGAGAAAGAGACCTGGAGTAGGACGGCCATTGAGATCAAACCTGGAGCATCATATCGAAGTAAGGACGGATGATAAGACGTATCGGCATCACAATGGTGGGCCAGGGCATTTATGGATGTCTTTATATTGCGCCCACAGTGTACTCGGCGCTTTACAAAGACAATACAGTACAGGGAATTCTAATAGGAAAGAAAAACCCTGTCCCGGAGAGCTTACAATCTATGTGCTATGTTGGGAGACTTACAGAGACAGCGGGTGAGACAGTAAGTGCAGTAGATGGCAGGGGCTTGGCCACTGTGGTTGGTAGGAGTGACGGGTTAACACCGTTAGCGGGGAAAGAGGTGGCAGGGAGGCGTGGGCGAGAGCAGGTTTATATGGCTGGGTCCAGGATTAGGAGAGATATTCCCAGCAGCTAGAGAGGGAGGAGAAGACTGAGCCACCTGTGCTGAAGCTGAGACTAATTGAGCCACCTGTGCTGAAGCAGGGATATCCTGAAAACCTGACCTGTTGGTGGCCCTTGAGAACTGGAGTTGGCCTCTCCAGGACTAGGTGGTCAGATGTTTTTTCAAAATTTACATATGATCCATGCACATAAAAAAAATAATTCAGAAGCCCAGAGATGACATTTAAAATGATCTAATATTATTCTTTAAATATATATATATATATATATATATATATATATATATATATATATATATATCTCAGATGAAGTAATGGGATTTTGTTTTCTTTTATAAGTCAGGTTGTTGTTTGTTTGCCCGTTTTACAGCCAGGAGACTTTAATATGTAACCCTTATAGGCTACCAGTTTATTTTTCATTTGTGAGGTCTCGTACGCTCATGCATCAGGTACACCTCCTGCAAGATGCATTTCCATGCGGCTCATTACGACGTGTCACTACTATAGAATATAGGGACACACCAGATGGGTTGTTATGAAAAGACAGTATACCACTATGTCATCTTTCCAATGTAACTGGCCACTAGGGAGATAATAGGAGGAGGATATGTACTGTGTAGAATTAACAACATACAGCAGTGTTTTTCAACCGTAGTTCTTAGGACCCCTTGGGTTCCCCGGGCACCCCTTAAGGGTTCCCTGTCATTTTCAGGTAATTTAGAAATTGTTCCCAATACAGAAGAATAGACAATCCATCTGATCTCAGGCGCGCTATTAGAGAGGGTTGGGGTTCCTTACAATGCATCTGATCTCAGGCACGCTATTAGAGAGGGTTGGGGTTCCTTACAATGCATCTGATCTCAGGCACGCTATTAGAGAGGGTTGGGGTTCCTTACAATGCATCTGATCTCAGACGCGCTATTAGAGAGGGTTGGGGTTCCTTACAATGCATCTGATCTCAGACGCGCTATTAGAGAGGGTTGGGGTTTCTTACAATGCATCTGATATCAGACGCACTATTAGAGAGGGTTGGGGTTCCTTACAATGCATCTGATCTCAGATGCGCTATTAGAGAGGGTTGGGGTTCCTTACAATGCATCTGATCTCAGACGCACTATTAGGGAGGGTTGGGGTTCCTTACAACGCATCTGATCTCAGACGCGCTATTAGAGAGGGTTGGGTTTCCTTACAATGCATCTGATCTCAGACGCGTTATTAGAGAGGGTTGGGGTTCCTTACAATGCATCAGCTCTCAGACGCGCTATTAGAGACGTTTGGAGTTTTTCAGAATTTCACAAAGGGTTCCTTAACCAAAATAAATGTTGGAAACCCTGCCATACAGCATATAGATCGTTTAAAGCAGCATGAAAGCAATGGATTAAATTCTGTAATGCTACAAAATTGCCCGTTTGTGTGTGGTGCCTAAATCATTGGTTACATTTTTATTTTAATAATAATAATAATAATAATTTGTAAACTGTACCTACATTTGTAAACTGTACCCACATTTGTTAATATGCATTAAATAAATAATAGAAGTGGTATGTATTGTATGACACAGATGTGAAGTGATAAGTATTTGTGTTTGCTATAGGGGCAGTGTGTGCTTTTGGGATTATAGTGCATATGGTGTGTGCATGTTTACATTAAGGTCTGTGTGTGTCTGCTCCCCGTCCCACCGATGATTCATTTATGAGTGAGCCATCAAGACATATGTTCAGTGTGTCCTGCAGCCTTCACCTTCACTGAAGGATTTACTGTCATTTGGCTGGGCTAAAACTTCATGTTATTTGTTGGAGGAGATTAGCTGCAGGCTGGTTCGAATAAAGATGTGCGTAGGATGTAACCGCTGACATAAAGGATTTCCCAGAACCTTGTTTTAGGGGAGGGGGGGAAGAGATGAGATTGGGGTATTAGCTGGTGATGGATCTGTGCTGTTTGAAGGCGCAGTGACGCATCGCTCAATTTTATCAGGAAACCATCTATCTGCACTCATCCTTCCTCTCCCCGCATCAAGGCCTCACTCGTTGGGCACCTGAAAGCCGGAGATTTAAGCATATTGACTTAATGGCAGCTTTCAGCTAATTGAGGTTGCGGTCAGCTGCTTCCGAACATATTGAATCCGACCCTATCTCTTGTTATTTCCAATGGACTGGCTTGTATGAAAAGTGTCACAGTGATTCGGTCCCCAAGGCCCCCCAACAGGTCAGGTTTTCAGGAATATCTCTGCTTCAGCACAGGTGGCTCGAGGTCGACGACTGAGCCACTGATTGAGCCACCTGTGCTGAAGCTGGGACTGATTGAGCCACCTGTGCTGAAGCAGGGATATCCTGAAAACCTGACCTGTTGGAAGTACTTGAGGACCAGGGTTGGGAAACACTGAACTATGACATTGAAACAGTTAAAATAAAAGCATGGGTGGCGAACTACTGTGGAACGCCCAAAATATATCCGCCAACCCTACAATTGTTCAACAAGTCTGCAATGGAAACTCTGTGCCCATTTGTCCACCTCTAGGATGCAGGGTTTGAAGAATGTCAGACTTTCGGTGCTGGTGATAATTTAGGCATCTCTGCCGAATTCACATAAAATGTCACTTGTCATTAAATGATATGTTTCGTGCGTAGATATTATGCAGCGTAAGATTCCCCCATGCCGTGTGTTATGATGGGCAGTGCTGCGTCACCTGGCACCCAAGCGTGTTATTGAGTGCCGGTCCTGCAGGTTCTGTAGGTGCTCTCGTCCTCAGAGGGGTGTCTCGCTTGTGCTGCCTACATTGGGGGGGGGAGGTTAGCAGAATTACAGCTGCTTTCTGAGAATTAGCTAACGAGCCTCTAGCTGGCAGAGAATCCTCTCGCCTCCACCGATTTACTAATTACTCTTTCAATGCCCAATTATAGCTTGTTTTTCCCTTTTAACTGTATTCTTCTTTTTTTGATGCTGGCTATTTTCAACATACCCCTTTACGACATGGGTAATAAAATGTAAAAAAAACCAACGAATTTGAACCCAATTCCTTCCGACGCTTCTGCAACGTGTTGGGTATATTTCTGCCGAGGGTGGCAACGCAGAGGTTAACATGCAGGGTAAAGGGGGCGGGGGAGATGGGTGTGAACAATAAGCATTGAATAGAGACCCCTGGTATTATTAATCTGCCCTAATGCAGAGTGCAGTATAAGAAGGGGGAGGGAGAGTGTATGAGCAAACAGAACTGGTATGGCAGGTCTGGATTGTTCCCATGAAGAGCAGAAAAGAAGCACAGTGTTGGATCAGGATGAGCTTTGCCTGGGGTTGGGCTATGACATGCACTGGCTGGTGACAGTGTGAAAGGGAGAGTGTACAGTAAGTGAAAACAAAATCTCAACAAGGCCTCTTTGTACTGCTGCAGTCAGCACTGGGCCTCAGAGAGTGACATGGTCCATATCCTGGGAGCAATGGTCAAACCACATATGCAGTGCAGGCACCGTCCAGCTAGGGTTGCCTGGTGTCCAGTATTGAACTGGACTGTCCTGTATTTGGACACGCTGTCCAGTAAAAAATGGGAGGTAATGCTTGACATTTATGTGTATACCGGTATTACCTCTCTGGACATAGTGACCTGACCGGCTTGGGGGGCCGCAGGATTTCCCTGAGCAGGGAGAGAGCAGGGCTGTTGCTAGGGGACTGGGCAGCTTCCTCCATCCTGATTGGCTGCTGCTGGGTAATGCAGCCAATCAGGAGGAGGTGGCAGGAGCCCGGGGGTGGGGCCAAGGGGAGGAGGAAACAGCATGGAGCGGTGAGAGGGGTGTATGTGTCTCGAACACGTCGCAGCTTTCATCATTGTGTCCAGTATTTTTGGAGAAGCCGTCTGGCAACCCTACTTCCAGCACTGAAATGATGAGGGAATTTACATAATGTTCTAATCTATGATTGAATGACTTGTTATTTCAGGTAAATGTGTTAAGGTCCCCAATAAGAACAGCATGGAGCTCAGCAAAGAGGGCTCCCCTTGCAGTCGCCGTCCACCTGTATTTTTGACGCCAGCGGCCAAGAAATGTTCGCGAGTCGGCGTGGAGCAGAGACCGCTGCAGGAATGGCTGGTTCACCTTTTGGCCTTGAAGCCTCACCGTGTGCAGGACGTCGTTCTGCGACTGGAAAGAGCCAACGTCCACTCCAAGGAGCAGACGGAAGTGTTGTCCACCCTGGAGATGGTGTGTATATCCGTCCCGGGGTGCTAAACCCTTTTAGAGTCAGGGACGCGTTGCTCTGTGGTGTATGAGATGGGGACAATATTCACATATATTCAGGAATTTGCATAACATCAGAAAATTACAAAACAAAAAAATCTAATTCACAAAAGAACATCAAGGGCCAAAAGTCCACTCCGTGATTAAAATTCACTGAATATTATCTTCATTTATATAGACGTTAAACTGAACACAAGTGAGTCAGCACTTTATGTAGTGTTGTATCGGTAACATTTTAGGTGATTTCCAACCAATTAAGGCTTTTGTAAACAAAAAAATGTGTAATATGTTCTCATCTCGAGTTGAAGGAAGGTTATCATTTTGTATAACATATAGGTTTTGTAATGTTAAACAAAATGACTTCTATATTAGGGGAACTGTACACAATAAAATCTGAAAGAAAATTCTTCTCAGGAGCCGGGAGGTGGCCATCTTGGATTGATGATGTCATTGATGACAATGCAAGACTGAGGTCTATTGTTTCCTCCCTCTGACCTCTGCTTCTTCTAGAACAGCACAAAGCTGTCCATTCTCTGCTCCCCCATCTTCTAGTTCCCGTGATATTCTCCCCAGCAGCGAGGAAAGCACAGATGTGTGCAGTCCAAGAAGAAGCTGGTGCCAGGGTGCATCTCAACACACTTCAGCCTTCTAGTGTCATAAATGACATCACAAATCCAATATGGCTGCCCCCCTGACTCTGGAGAAGTAAATATACCTCTAGGGAATCAGTGGCGTAGATGCAGCTCAGCCATGTAGCAGCACTTCATGTAGCACTTACACTGGCGACACACTTTATTCGAGCTTGGCTAGTCCCACGAATTCGGGTATACCCGGGTGTATTGAGGTTTGTGACTGTTTTCTGCCCGAGTGCATTGAGGTATTTTCCAGGCAGGGATTGAAGCATTTTATTCCCGCTGGCGGCAATACTGCACAGTATATATATATACACTGCATTACAATTCATGAATTTATGCCATCTGGTAGACACGCGAAGCATTGCAGCCTATTAAATCCTAATCATCCTCATTTAACAGATCAGCCGCCCATCAGCCAGGCATGAACCCAGGCTGGGAAGGCAAATGCAACGGGGCTTGTCAGAGGTGAGGAGCGGCGCATTCCAGGTATCTGCCAGGTACATACCGGGTATTTGCTCGAATAAAGTGTGTCGGTGCAGTATAATGGGCTCTGTAAGTCTTTGTTTGTGACGTTTCAGAGAGAGAGAAAAAAATCTTCTCCTCCTTCCTTCCTGGTAGTATTCTTACCTAGAACGGGCCTTTCCTAAATATAGAGCAATTTCCATATACAAGGTGGGAAAGAGGCCGCACTATGCTATATTGGTTGCCGCTAAATGTGGAATTCATTACCCATGGAGACTGTGATGGCAGATACAAAAGATATCTTCAAAAAATAGGCTGGACATCTTTTTAGAAAGGAAAGGTATACAGGGACATACCAAATAACACATGGGAAGGATGTTGATCCATGAAGTAATCTGATTGACATTATTTGGAGTCAGGAAAGAATTTATTTTCCCCTTATGAGATATCATTAGATAATGTGTCACTGGGGCTTTTTGTTTGCCTTCCTCTGGATCAAAATACTGTAAGTACGGATATAGGATAAAGTATCGGTCGTCTAAATTTAGGATAGGTTGAACGTGATGGAAATATGTCTTTTTTTTTTTAAACCTAAACCTATCTAACTATGTAATCGGTTATCCGTATTCTTCCCTGGCCCCGGCACACAGGCAATAATTACAACCTCGATTGTGTTAGGGCAGGGCTGGCGGGGTGGCGGTGCCACCGGTGCCACTGCACTGAGCCCTTCGGTTACAGAGGCCCCGCGCTCTTCCCCGCGCTTTTCCCCGCAACAATTAAACCGATTGCCAGGGGAGAGCGCGGGGGCCTCTGTAGCTCTCTTACCTTCTGCCTCGCCATCAACTCCTGCAGTGTCTCTCCTCATGGTGCTGCGATGCCACATGGTGTTGCGTTGCTATGACAACGGGGCGTCACGTGACCGGGCGTCTCGTTGTTGTGACAACAGGACACCCCCGTGGCGCCTTGGTGCCGTGACGGGGTGTGACAGGATGTCACGACACCGAGGAGAAGGTAGGGGGCGCTTCACCAGTTCCCCGCACCGAGCCCCGCAATATCTCCAGCCGGGCCCCGTGTTTGGCGAACATAGATAATGTGAGCACAGAAAAGATGGACGTCAGCAGCAGTGTGACAATGAGCCACTTGCTTATTGTGAAGTTGCCAGGCAGAAGCCTGAGAAAATATTCCAGTATGCAAATCCCAAATTGAACAAAAAGACCAGACGCACCCTTTAATTACTCAACTAACTTGTTTACACTGCGTGTCCTAATTGTACCATGTGGCAATTAATCAAGGACAGTCAGCATTTCAATCCTGGCGTAAACTTATACTGGGTCATTGTGTGTCTAGTGGCATTGAAATGATGAGATTTTGCTTCTTTTTGATGTATGAAATAGAGCAGGGATGGCCAACTGCAGTCCTCAAAGGGCTACCAACAGGTGAGGTTTCCAGGATATCCCTGCTTCAGCAAAGGTGGCTCAATCAGTGGCTCAGTCGAAGTCGAAGACTGAGCCACTGATTGAGCCACCTGTGCTGAAGCTGGGCCTGATTGAGCCACCTGTGCTGAAGCAGGGACTGATTGAGCCACCTGTGCCGAAGCTGGTACTGATTGAGCCACCCGTGCTGAAGCAGGGATATCCTGAAAACCTCATCTGTTGGTGGCCCTTGAGGACCGGTGTTGGCCGCCTCTATACCGGAGGCTCAAGAATCCAACAGGTTTTCTTCTAGATTCCCCAATAAAGATTATTATTACCATGTATTTGTAAAGCGCCACCATATTCCTCAGCGTGGTACAACGGAGGGGGGGGTGGGGGGTGCAAGTACAGAGATCTGATAATGACATTCATAAAGTTACATACAAATACGAATAATCCCAAACATGCCCCAACAGGTACAGAGAGGTAATGAGGGCCTTGCTCGGAAGGATCTCCCAAACACGTGTGATTAAATTCTGCAGGACGCACTCTGGCCTTTATCTCGCTTCCGCGCTGTCTTTACACGAAAATCTATTCTTCTTACTATTTGTTCTGCTGCTGTTGATTTTGCGATTTTAGCCGGCAAACAATCTTGTATGTTCAGCAGTTCACATGCTGGAGACGCCGTTTTAGCAGGAACATCACGGTAACTTATCCAATATTCTTCATGATATTCTGCATGGCCCGTAGCCAGCCTGGGCGCTTTGTGCTGTACAGTGATAACATTTACAATCATCTTAGGTGGGACAATTGAAACCCAAGGACGGCAGCTACAGCCTTAGAGAAGAACTTTACAGCCACGTGCAGAAGGAGTGGATGGGATATACCGCCGAGGAGAAGCAGCACATAGCAGGGATTCTCTCCAGGTAGGAGGACGGAGGGTTATTATTATTATGGTTTGTTTGTAAAAACGCCAACATATGCCCCAGCGCGGTACAATGGAGGGCACAGATGTTCTGTATCTCCAGCTGGGAGACTCTGATACAGGACAACCATCGGCCCGGAGCCACAACCAGGTGCTGAACGTTCGCACGCTTCAGCGCCTGAAATCAGGGTTGGCCTTAGGCTTTGTGGGGCCCAAGGCGGCATGACGTCACAGCGGGGGCCCCCTGTAAAAAAAAAAAGAAAGAGGGACAGCTAGACGAGGAGCCCTCCGCGGCGGAATGACGTCACGGCGGCATGTGACGTTACGTTGCCATGACAATGCACATCACGCGTCATGTGATGTCACGTTGCCATGGCAATGTGACACTGCAGGAGGTGGTGTGCTGCGTAGAAGGTAAAAGGACACACACACCACCCAGACACCCCCGCACCTACCTGGTCTCCCTCTCCCTCCTCCTGTTGGCGCTGGGACCAACCGGTGGGGGAGAACTGGAGGAGGGGTGGGCCGTGCGCTCCCTTCTCCAGCTCGCACCCTCCCATTGGGTGAAAGTTGGATCGGCACTGATCGGAGGGAGAGGGGAGAGCACGGGGGCCTCTGGTGGCGCGGGGCCCAAGGCAGCCATCTTGCTCACCTTGCCCTATGGCCGGTCCTGCTCTTGTTCATATGAATGGGAGTAAACATGTGCTAAAGCTCCGCCCCATTTCATGTATCTGGGTATCTCCAACACATTGATGGGACACTCTGTGATCTCCAACACATTGATGGGGACCCTCGGTGATCTCCAACACATTGATGGGGACCCTCGGTGATCTCCAACACATTGATGGGGACCCTCGGTGATCTCCAACACATTGATGGGGACCCTCAGGGATCTCCAACACATTGATGGGACCCTCAGTGATCTCCAACACATTGATGGGATCCTCGGTGATCTCCAACACATTGATGGAACCCTCAGGGATCTCCAACACATTGATGGGACCCTCAGGGATCTCCAACACATTGATGGGACCCTCAGTGATCTCCAACACATTGATGGGACCCTCAGGGATCTCCAACACATTGATGGGGACCCTCGGTGATCTCCAACACATTGATGGGACCCTCAGTGATCTCCAACACATTGATGGGACCCTCAGGGATCACCAACACATTGATGGGACCCTCAGTGATCTCCAACACATTGATGGGACCCACAGGGATCTCCAACACATTGATGGGACCCTCAGGGATCTCCAACACATTGATGGGACCCTCAGGGATCTCCAACACATTGATGGGACCCTCACGGAACTCTAACACATTGATGGGACCCTCAGGGATCTCCAACACATTGATGGGACCCTCAGTGATATCCAACACATTGATGGGACACTCTGTGCTCCGTCAGCTCCCATGGCTGTGAGTCTCACGTTTTTCTCACTGGCTTTCTGGAGAATCAGTTCTTATGTTTTCATGTCGCCTTCCTAGACTAATAATTCTTCTTTCATGTCAATGTTGCAGGAAACAACCAAACATTCCCTCCGCGCGGGCCTTTCAGACAACCACTCCGAGTCAACAACAAGGTCCTCCTCCGCCTTCTTACCACAATGCCAGAGCAAAGCCTCCTCACGCAGTAAGCAGTGCTTCTCTCTAATGCAGGAGTGGCCAACTCCTGTTCTCAAGGGCCACCCACAGGTCAGGTTTTCAGGATATCCCAGCTTCAGCACAGATGGCTCAATCAGTGGCTCAGTCGATGAGCCACTGATTGAGCCAACTGTGCTGAAGCCGGGACATCCTGAAAACCTGACATGTTGATGGCCCTTGAGGACTGGAGTTGCCACGCCTGCTCTAATGTATCCGACTTGTATGTATGTCTGTATGGTAACACATTGTGTGCTCATTTGCATCTCATTTCTCAGAATCCTTTGCTGCAGTGATAATGGTTGAAAGGCAGGGTTGCAGACCACATGTGAATGTGCTCACAAGTGATATTCTTTATTGGCTGTATGTATGTATGTATGCCATTTATTTATATAGTGCCTCCCAGGTACATAGCCCTTTATAATACACGTGACATAATATTATATCACATAATGGGGACTCAATATAGGAGATAAGAAACACTTGCTCTGTACTGAGAGTGGTGCAACCCAAGGATAATAGTATTCAGATGGAGACTATGAACAGTGAACATAGGACATAACAACATAAAGAAAATCCCTTTAAATGGGCGCACTCCTTCTAATAATGATAAACGTATTCGGAACATACACATTATCATTCACTTAATGGCAGTATTGGTCAGGTTAGACAGCCATTACTTGTGGTAGATATTTTAAAAGAGGATAATACATTGACAGTTTAGGGAGTGGGTATATAGGGGGGTTAACAGACACGGACCACTCCCTAATTAGAGACTATACGCCACAAAGAAAAGACACTTTTGAAAAAATATACTGTGTACGTTGTTTATTTAAAAACCCTGCAGGGGGTCCGATAACGAACACTCCTCCATGCTAACTAGTTACCTGACTCCCTGCCAGGTTTTTAAATAAACAATGTTTCTTCTTTGTGGTATATAGTCTCTAATTAGGGAGTTGTCCGTATCTGCTAATCCCCCTATATACCCACTCCCTAAACTGTCAATGTATTATCCTCTTCTAAAATATCTACCACAAGTAATTGCTGTCTAACCTGACCAATGTGCCATTAAGTGAACCATAGTATATATGTTACAAATACGTTTATCATTATTGGAAGGGGTGCGCCTATTTAAAGGGATTTTCTTTATGTTGTTATGTCCTATGTTCACATAATGGGGATAAGCGCGTCAGACAAAACAATAGGAAAAGGAGTCTTTGCCCCGAAGAGCTTACACTCTAAGTCTTCAGAGCTTTCGGAGGTTATTGCCTCATCCAAATACTTGGAGAAATTCATCAATGGAAACATGTTTCCACCTGGGAATTTCGACCTATCCCCGGCAGTTATTTTTCCTTTTGATATCGGCATTTTCCCCCCTCTCTGTTTCAGTACTGTACATTTTGGGTCATAAAATATTCAAATACAACTAAAGATATTAAAGCTTTTCTGATTGTTTTGAGCATTCTGTTGCCTTAGCCCATCACGTTCATGCTTATATCACTCTGTTCCCCCAATTTGTAGACCAGGGCTGTCCAACTCCATTCCTCAAGGGCTACCAACAGGTCAGGTTTTCAGGATATCCCTGCTACCGCACAGGCGCCTCAATCAGTCCCTGCTTCAGCATAGGTGGCTCAATCAGTGGCTCCGTCTTTGACGGAGCCACCGATTGAGCCACCTGTGCTGAAGCAGGGATATCCTGAAAACCTGACCTGTTGGTAGCCCTTGAGGACTGGAGTTGGCCACCTCTGTTATAGACTTATGTTGTCCATAAAGATTCCTGAGTAACCGTAGCACTAAATGACCTTGTAGACGCAGTGTGTAGTAATATCGTCTTTCACTATCACCCTCTTCTAAATTACTAACGTGTTTCACCTTCAGTAGCACTCAGCAAATGAACACGCAACCTTGCAATTAGTTTACAATGTTACAATGACATGATGTCCAAGAAACAGCTCTGAGCATTTTTTTTATAGCTTTGTTTTTCAAGGCAAGGCTTTCAGAACAACATGTACATGCGATGGCGTTTAATTTGGCGCATACCGACGCTAATTACAAATCAAATGTCTGCGTGTTAATCAGTGAGATCCAGAAATCCAAAATGGATTTCGTAATGTCTCTGCTAACAATTGATTTGTGCTTTGTATGTTTTCCTCCAGAAGCGTCCAGCGCCCCCTGAGAATACGGACAACGAGAGCTGCAAAAAAGCCAGAGCATCACACATGGGCGGTCATCAAATAAGTGACCAGCGCTCAGGTCATTCGTCCATTCCCGATCCCACCTCCAGGCACCATACCAATCCAAAGACCTTTAAACGTCCCTGCTCAGTGACTGGAAACCGCGGTGTTTACCCACTGCAAAGTCACCAGAACCAGACGACCCCCGGATCATTGCTGAAGAACCACCATGGAGAGACACTCAAGAGGACAAAGCCTTGCGGGGCCTCAGATACTGATAAAGACAAGCTTCAAAAAGCAACATCACAAGGTTCCCAGGCGCACAAAAGGCCTGACCGGCACAAAGACGAGAAGAAGGAACAAGACTCCAGTGAAGAAGAAGAGGAAGAGGAGGATGACTGGGAGGAAGAAGCTCTTCTATTGGAGCAATGCCTTTGCTGCCCAGAAGGTAACAATTCCAACTGCTTGGATGTTTCTGGTGGCCTGAGCACCCCCTGAGATTATTGAGATACCTCGCAATTTACAGATAAAGAACAAAGCTTGTGCGTCAAGTTCCCTAAATCATTGTATTATCAAATAGGACACTGGTGGATTGGGACACCATCAGGTATTAAGACATTAATAATGTTGTATGAGACCAGCATTGCCAATTTAACTCCATGATATGTAAATTGATGGCCAAGAACCACTTGGCCCATATAGAGATGCCCATGTTTCTATATATTGTGAAACCTGATACCCTATGGATTCCTGAGCCTCCTTTTTATGTTTAGCATAGCCTTGTATCTATCCCAAGCACTAACTCCTCTGTTAGGAGGCTATTCAATGAATTCACACAGATACCCAGTTTATTAACTGTGTGCAGCTGGTCTCAGCTGCTTTTGGGAGGGTAGCGGCCCCTCCCCCCCAAGGTTTAAGCTTGCCCCTCCCCACTTTCCAAGTTGGCAGGTCAGTTTCATTTTGCCAGGTTACGACAGATCCAATGTGATCATTCTCCCTGTAATTATACCGGTTAATAAGAATTTTAACTCCGGTAGTGTTAGGACCTGCTAACGGTCATGCCTTGTAAGTGGCAGCAGGCTTAAGACACTTTGGCCAAACGGTTAAACTAAATGACCCTTTTTTCAAGAGAATATACAGGTATTGCACTGTGTATTTTTGTCACATTGGAAGTAGCTTTGGGCATCTTTGTCTGTTTTTTGTTGTATTCAATGCGCTTTTCGTGAAGTATTACATTTCCTTTGAGCCTCTCACACTTCATCTTCAGAGCAGGAACATCTCGTTCCAAAACTTCTCTTTCTTTGAGTTATGCTTCCCACCTGCACCATGTTAAAACCTTTGGTGTGTTTGAAAGTTGACATTCAATCTTTGCTTTCTAATTCTCATCGCAATCAGTGACGGGTGAAGGTTTTTTGGGCGGTTTTGGATCTGCAGCGGATCGTCCGGTTCTTTTGGTCAGCGGATCAATCTCAAAAAGGGCGATTCGCGTTTTGCGTATTTTTTTTAATTATTACCAATACACTCCGCAGATCCCGCAACCCGCGGACGGATTTGTAGAATCCATTCCGCGGATTCTGCAATCCGTTGGCGGATTCTTAACAATCCACCAACAGATTCCTGAATCCGCGGGTTGGATTCTACAAATCCGTCACCGGGATGTATCCAATGGCGGATTTTAATGAGTCCATTTGTGGAATTTATACCGCGAAGTGGATTTTGGGGGGGAAATGCGAGAAAATCCGGGAAACGGATTTGGGCGCATTCGCTCTTCTCTAATCGCAACGCTTTCCTGTGGGAACTGGAGATTTTGAGATTATAGGACTAGAAATTCACGATGTCTTCGTGAGCCGCGTTCTGTCCCGCACTACGGCCTAGATCTAAATGCTCATGCGCATGCACCGATCACGCATGCGGGGGCGGCAGTGGGACAGCGCGGCATCAAATGACGCTGGAGGAGAAGAGTGGCACTAGGTAAGGGCCTAAGGGCGGCATATTTTTAAAGCCACCACTGGTTGCTGATGACTGTGATTGCTCAATAATTAATAAATAGCTCCATTTGCTTTGAATGTATAAGCATGTATGTCCTCATTACAAGCATGCAACTTGACCAGCGTTGTGCATGATGATAATAGCAAAAATATAGCTTTTTCTACATGTTTGTAGCTGTGTGCAGAGATGTCTGTTTTTACAAACTTTGTAACCTACAAAGAACAGTAATATTCTGATCCCATGCAAAGATACATTGCCAGGACTCCGGTTACACACCTGTGTGTGTTTTGTTCCAAGGCAAACAGTAGCTGACTGACACATGATAAGACGTGCATGTTTGTGCATAGGGGATTTTAAAAGCCAAGCTTTTCAGCATGAATCTCATTGCAATGAATGTCACAGAGCCAGATCTATACGAAGAGATTAAATCATACAGGTCTGTTAAATAAAAACCCTGAAGAAAAGTGAATGTAATTAATGGCATTTTCTTTTCTTCTGGAATTGAAGGCGATAAACGTTTCTCTACATTTATTGTACGTTTTGCAAATCCCTTCTAACCTTTAAGGATCCATTTTACTGCCCGCATAATGTCATTTCTTCACATTAACTATGGCATTAAAGACAACAGCCACCTAAACACGCACGCACGCATATAGATTGGATAAAACAACAGCATGTGGGTGATTCACAAAGCTCCGTTATGGGCTGGCCCATGGCAATCCCGCTTTATCTGCCATTGAAGTCAGTGGCAGTTAATGCTGTTAACCTATCATCAAGATTTGGGAATCCCCCCCCCCCCTTAGGGCCATGTTTACTAAATGGTGCTACGCCACAAGACAACTTTAAAAAATCTTTACATTTGCTGTGGTTCAGTTTCAGAAATGGAAGGAAAGTTAATAATTATCAAACGCAGAGCAGTGGTTCCTAGTTACAAGCCTTAAGAGCTCCCCAACGGGCCAGGTTTTAAGGATACCCCAGCTTTAGCACAGAGGGTTCACTCAAAATGACGGAGGCACTGACTGAGCCACCTGTGCTGGAGCAGGGATATCCTTAAGACCTGACCTGTTGTGGTTCCCTGAGGACTGGAGTTGGGAAACACTGGTCTATAGCAAGGATATGTTCAGGCGCTTGCACTGAACGAATATCAAGCCCACCAAAAGCACAAAGAGGTTATACAATGCTGACACAATGTGCTCCTCTTGTGAATGTACTTTCATTTAAAGGAGCAATGCAAGCAATATCCTACATGTGTTTTTTTTTTTTAATAAATCAATTCTGTAGATTTAAATAATACTTACTATCTTTTTTTATTTTAAAATTCAACTCAATGCCATTTTTAATGAGTTTTAATATACCTTGATTTCTATAGCAGGTTTAGCACATGTCCCCGGCAGTGCAAGTTATTTGTAACACTTTCCTGTTTGTGATCATTTGTGTCCAATATTCCCAGCAGTTTGAGCTGCAAACTGTAACAATAGATAATGTTACTTTAGTAATATAAGGATACATTGTAGCTGCTGAATTACACTGACTGAAGGATTGATTGAAACCGAAAGGCGGCCATTTAGTGAATCATGTGAAACAGGATCTTTGCTAAACAATTACGGGAGAACCAATCGCTCAGCAATTTAGGTAATTAGTTTTTCAATAAAAGTAATCAAAGGCGGCATATATTAAAACAAAATATATATATATATATTTTTTAAGATAATTGGATTGCCTCTTTAAACAGCCAAGTAGCTCCTGGCACTGCGCTCTGCTTATCTGATATGGCAACGATAATATAACCTCATGTTTAATGCTCAGTGACATTTTGGTGTTTTCGTTGTAGAAAAGCAGCAGCTCACAGACCGCTCCCCGCCGCCTGAAGATATCCCACATTATTTCAAGTAAGGTTTCAATCTGACACTGTATTCTATCCGCCTTTCAATGACACGTTCACTTTGATGAAAACGCATGCGTAAAGTGACTTTCTGTTCTCGTTAAACACTTCTGTAAGTTTATTGCTTGTTATAACGCAATTAATATGATATTTGTATGATATGTTTGCGATTTTAATGGACCAACACGACAGATGTTTCAGAGATATAGGGCCTTATTCTATGTACGCAAAAGCAGCTGTTTGGGATGTTTTGGGCTGGGAAAAAACGCCATAGATTTCAATAGGGGTTGGTGGGGGGGGAGTGGCCTGCGCAGCTAGTTGGGTTTATGCAGAATTACCCCCATGGTTGCTCATGAGCTCTACAGCAAGGGTGGCAAACTCCAGTCCTCAAGGGCCACCAACAGGTCAGGTTTTCAGGATATCCCTGCTTCAGCCCAGGTGGCTCAGTCAAAGACTGAGCCACTGATTGAGCCTGAGGGAGCCACCTGTGCTGAAGCAGGGATATCCTTAAAACCTGGCCCATGAGGACTGGAGTTGGCCAGTCCTGCCCTATAGAGTAGCAATTTGAAGAAGGAACTGAGATCTTGAAAAATCATTTCTAATGACATCGGTAAAGAGTTCCCATGTTAGAACAATGAAAGCGACCGACCGATCAACAAATCGAGATTTCTCCAGCACGATACAGCGACTGCAAGTCTACAGACACTGACTCCTCCCCCTCCCTGCAGCCATGCACTGACTCCTCCCCCTCCCTGCCTGCAGCCAGGCACTGACCCCTCCCCCTCCCTGCAGCCAGGCACTGACCCCTCCCCCTCCCTGCAGCCAGGCACTGACTCCTCCCCCTCCCTGCCTGCAGCCAGGCACTGACCCCTCCCTGCAGCCAGGCACTGACTCCTCCCCCTCCCTGTCTGCAGTCAGGCACTGACCCCTCCCCCTCCCTGCCTGCAGCCAGGCACTGACCCCTCCCCCTCCCTGCAGCCAGGCACTGACTCCTCCCCCTCCCTGCCTGCGCACAGACACTGACTCCTCTCCCTGCCTGCAGCCAGGCACTGACTCCTCCCCCTCCCTGCCTGCAGCCAGGCACTGACTCCTCCCCCTCCCTGCCTGCACACAGGCACTGACTCCCCCCCTCCCTGCCTGCAGCCAGGCACTGACTCCTCTCCCTGCCTGCAGCAAGGCACTGACTCCTCTCCCGGCCTGCAGCCAGGCACTGACTCCTCCCCCTCCCTGCCTGCAGCGAGGCCCTGACTCCTCCCCCTCCCTGCCTGCAGCCAGGCACTGACTCCTCCCCCTCCCTGCCTGCAGCCAGGCACTTATTCCCTATTTACCTATTTTATTTATTATTTTTCACTCAATGGTGTATAATTTGTAACTCACATTTTCACGTGTAGCTTCCAAATTCTAAACCTATAAAACACTTCTCTAGGGTTCATTTCTGAAAGGTTGATATATTAATAATAAGAGGTTTTTTTTTTGGTTTTTTTACAAATTCCACTTTCCGAAATATTATAAAACTAAATGTGTAAATAAAATAGCGTGTGGTACACTCAGGGCCAGACTTGGACCTTCTGAGGACCTAAGCCATGTCAAGATTAAGAGGCTCCAAAAATGAGAAATACACGTTTTATTGTGGCTGAAGGACTACTGGAAATCTAACCATGAAACCGCAATGAATGAAAGCTTTATACCAGCATTGTTATATACAAAGATGTTGGCGGAAAGCTAAAAGGAACAGTGTTTGCACATCCCATTCATTTTAATGTTAAAACACTTTCCTGGTGATTTTTGAAGAGCAAACTCATTGATGATGTCTTCGCCAAGGTTACCACTGCTCAGTGTTTGAGCCGGAGACTTGTCTGCGGGCTACGGGTTTACCTGCAAAATCTCTGGGTGGCGGCATCTCCCCTGCAAATCCCGTCAGCGTGGCTGGGCGACATCACATGACACCCCGTTGCCATGACAAAGGGATGATACGGGTCGTCACGCGGCGCCCCGTTGCCATGACAACAGGGCGTCACGTGACGCCTCGACGCCATGCGGCTTCCCGTTAACATGGCAACTTGACGCCGCGTTGTCATGGCAACGCACGCCATTTGACGGCGCGGAGCCTTGCTGACTGGACCTTGCTGGGGGAGATGATGCTGCCGCCGTTTCCCCCACTAGAAGAAATAAATATATAAATAAATGTAATTAAAAAAAACTATCGACAAACGCCTCTGAGTCAACAGAAGGTGGAACCCCTGATCTTCACAGGATAAGCTACAAAGTTTGGCACTTTCCATGCACGCGATGCCTAGGGTCATATTTGAATGAAAATGTCCATATTCACAGAGAATCTTCTATTCCCCCCATATCTTCTTTATTTATCATCCGATTTTCCAGCTTGAAATGCATTATTTTGTTTCTCTTTTTGAAGCCCCTCATATTGTAAGGCCCTAAAAGCTGAAGCTTCGTTAGCGCCTGCGTCAGTCCGGCGTGTGGTTGCCAGTGTATTTGGGGGAGACGTGATGGGGACCTCGGCACGCTGAAACATTCATTCTCACGAGCGGGTGCAGCCATTGTACAGTTCTCTGCACAAACAGCTTCGCTCATCTCCCTTGCCAGTTGGATTCATTAACCGTGCTAGGAGACCCCCTTGGCTGGTGACGACAAGCCATTTTCAAGGCTAAGTGTGTGTGTGTGCGTGGAGCAAAATCTCTTGGCGCAAGGAACACTCAACTACTTAACTGCTTCGGTGCTGGGGTCTAGCGGCCACACACTCCTAAATTAGATTGTTTTGAAGCCGGTAACTTTTCAAAGGGTTCAGTACTGTTCTCCAGCGCTGCACATTCGAAGTCGTAGAAAGCGCAGGCGCGGTATTTGTGAAGAGACGCTGTGTTGTTGCAATGTGTCGACTCGGTCACTAAAAGAAACAACATGGCAGAATGAAGGGGGGGATATATCTATTATAGGAGTAGCCAACTTAAGTCCTCAAGGGCCACCAACAGGTCAGGTTTTCAGGATATCCTTGCTTCAGCACAGGTGGAAGACTGAGCCACTGATTGATCCACCTGTGCTGAAGCAGAGACTGATTGAGCCACCTGTGCTGAAGCTGGGACTAATTGAGCCACCTGTGCTGAAGCTCAGCAAAGATTCACCAATGAAGAAAAATCAGTCTTTTTCTATCAATATGCCATTTTTATCCTAGAGCTCCCAAACCTCACAGATTACTGGCCTTGGAAGTAGTTCTCTGAATATACTCACTCACCAAATATTGTAAACGGTGTAGAACAGGGATAGAAGCGCCCCGATTCGTCAGAACCAAGAGACAAAGGTTTCAAATGTCTTCCTTTTAGTAACAATGTAAAAACACAACTGGCTTTATACACGGCTCCCAATACATTGCAGGCTTCATCTGCCAGAATGGGAAATTTGATGACAGCTCAGCCTCTGCTGCCGGCGGTCCTCCCTCACTTCAGCACGAGTGTCCCCCTCTGAGACGTCTCCACCGCGTCACCCGTAATTTAATACACACCAGCAAATTCAGATTGGAAAAAAAGCATATCCTTATTCGAGTATCCCTTTCTAAATGTATGTTTTTGTCAGCCGTCCCACTCAAAGCTTAGACAGCCAAGTTTGGAAAAGGGATAGTAGACCCAGACAAACAGACGGGTAGCCTTATGAATATCCGAATCATTTTATTTAGAAGCCAAAACTAATAGAGGGATGGTCTCTGTTTCACAACCAACGCCTAGAGGAAGACAGATTGGGCACGACTAGTCTGATGACTCAGTGTGAGAGACCTGGGGAAGGGGAGAGACCTGGGGAAGGGGAGAGACCGAGATACGTGGGGAAGGGGAGAGACCTGGGGAGAGGGGCCGAAATACGTGGGGAAGGGGGGAGACCTGGGGAGAGAGGGACCGAGAGACCTGGGGAGACCTGGGGAGAGAGGGGCCCGAGAAACCTGGGGAAGGGGAGAGACCTGGGGAGAGAGGGACCGAGAGAGCTGGGGAAGGGGAGAATGAGGGGGAAGATACTGGGAACATTGAAAGAACAGCCAAATTCTCCATCAATAGTAAAGGAAGCAAATCTAAGTCCTTCATCGGTAGCACCTCACCCCCATAGACTCCATCCTTTGTCCACAACCCACACCCCAGACTGTGGGAGTGGCTGTGGAAATAGAGATGCATATCTGCATATTTGGTGATTCTTTCCCAAGGTACAAGATTTATGGAAAAGGATGAAGAATTTAACACACAATATCCCATTGTGTAGGTGGGATTTGCAGGGGTCTAGAACCAGCATTAAATGATGTAAGGAAACCTGATTGTATGTTCCCCCTCCCCCCCTTTTTTTCTTGCTTTCTGTATCCTCTTCCTCTGCCCAAAACCTTTCTGATGTAAGTTTTGAAAAACAAATAAAGAGTTAGGGGGGGGGGGGGGGGGGGAGTGAAATAAATACCTGAAAGGGTATGAGTAATGAGTACTTCAGTATTAGGTGATACCTTATTTATTTGGACCAACAATAGATATTATAAGACAAGCTTCCGAGAGTTCCCCTCTCATCCTCAGGTCAGCGATACCGATTTACAAAAGATTCCAGGAGTTTCACAGAGATGTAAAAAAAAGAAAAACAAGATAGCATCTAAGGCAGATGACGCGGAGAAGGAATAAACAGACAGGGCATTATAAGTAATGAGTAACTTATATAGAACATGGAAATTGACAATTTAGTAAACCGCGTTCTATTGTTTTAATATCCCTTTCTTTGGCACGGCCAGGAAATACAGCCCTATTACATCCCAAGATCAACGGCAAGTGTACGAAGAGGACTTCGCCTCCGATTACACGGAATATCTGGCGCTCCACGCCAAGATTGGGAAAGTGCTGGAGAGATTTGTGCAGCTGGGATCGAAAATGAAGAAGCTTCAGCCAGGGACAGTGGAGCACAAGGTGGGAATGGGGACAGTATAGGACCTTTGACCATCATTAAACTTATCGCTGGGCAGGTTGCAGCTGTATAATTCGCCGCACCTGTTGCCGTAGCTATCGCTTCAACGGCAAAGTCATGGGACTAGTAGCGCCAGGCAACCAAAGTACGGCGCATTTGCATAGCGACGAGTTGTAGTGGCGGTGGACCTCCGGCAGCGCTTTGGCCATAGGTCCCCATTCTGGGGTAGAGATACAAAGATTAGAGATCTTTGGGTCATCTACTAAGATGTGAGGTCAACCAAGCCAGCGTTCCATTTCTGGTCCGTTTGTGGCACCAAAGGCATTAAGTTGAGTTCATTACAATTGTAAAACATCTTACTCTCCGGCTGAACACATCCTTGCGCCATATTGGAAAATAAATGGTGGTTATGTTTTTGAATAGTGACAACCAATCATTATGTAATAAGAGGCAAATATCCTGTGCTCAAAGCAGCCGAATATTACAATTTGCTATTATTTTTGAGGGGAGGGAGGGGGGGGGTAAAGAGTTGTTCAGCTTTATAATTCAGTTTGGGATTTAGATCAGGGGTGCTCAACTCCAGTCCTCAAGACCCCGACCCCAGTCAGGTTTTCAAGATATCCCTGCTTCAGCACAGGTGGCTCAAAGACCGCCACCTATGCTAAAGCAGGGACTGATTGAGGCACTTGTGCTACAGATGGGATATCCTTAACCTGACCCGTTTTTTTTTTGTGTTTGTGTTCTTGAGGACTGGAGTTGAACACCCCTGGTTTAGAGGTTATGCTGTATAAACATTAAATATTGTAATTATATATAGACAAGATTCCCAAATTAAATGCAGTGTAATCAAAGTCAGAGGCCCAACAATGTTTAGTCATTTATAAAAAAAAAAAAAAAAAAAAAAACTTTAGATAAATTGGGATTTTGTAAGCGGAATAGACCAACAAGTGTATGTAGTTTTCTATACAAATGTAGGCCTAGTTTCACTAAACCGGGGTAAACTAGCACCCATTTTTACTTGAATGGGAGTTCAGGCGTGCTAAAGCGTAATATCTTTTAATGGTGTTTTATACCTCGTAGAATGCCACTACCATGATCACACGCACACACTTAAATGCTGTTTTCTCCCCGTGACCATGCCCCCAAGATCTAGATGCAAAAAACTGATAGAAAAGGTCAGTGGATCTATACTTTCATTTTATTGAAACTTTTTTTTTTTTTTTAAACTGCCCTTATATATTGCAGATGACCGAGAATAAGATTCTTGCAGAGTATAAGAAGTGCAAAAAGGTAATACAACAATTGTTCATTTTTGTGATAAATATATAAGCAGATAATTACAAAGTATACAAACACGTGATGAGTGGACAGTGAATTTCTCTTGTGAGATTGGATTACCATGAAAAGTATACATCTTAATTGCCACCAGTCTTAATTTCCATCTATGCAATATGGCAACTTTGGTTGTATGTTTACATGGGCACTTTATGGTATTTCTCTGCCGTGTTATTTTACAATCTCTGCTTTGTAACGTAGGTGTAATTGCAGTGGACCGGCTTCAACAGCTATTGTTTTTTGCTGTTATTTAGTCTTCATAAATACTGTGCACACCAAATAGTTTGAATAATGCCCCATCACTTAAACATGGCGAACATAAAATCTCAGTGTATTTTATATTACATAACTTATTTTATTTTTTCCCCCTTCTCCAGACCCACCCAGGATACAGCGAAGAGAAGACCCGTTGTGAATACTTACACCACAAACTATCACACATCAAGCACTTGATCCTGGAATACGACAAAAACATGGCAACTTAGCTGTCAGAGAGAAACATTCTGGACCATTTACAGAGAACTCTTAACCCCGAAAACATTCGTAAAAAGGCCACAGACAAGGTCACCAGAATCACCAATGGGAACTGCGTGCGTTTCAGCTGGATAGATGACGCTTACGTGAAGGTGCCATACCATACACCATAAGATTTTCCAGTAGTTATGCCTTAGCTCAAAGCATTCAAAGATGCAGCAGTTACCGCCTTAAAATATATATAGGTAAAAAGACATTGTGCTGAGAAAAGTAGACCATATTGCTATCTGAAGCCAAAATTGTACAGAGGTCTGTTCATGATTTTATTTGCCCATCCCAGTGTATTTGAAGTTGAATGTTGCAATAAAAACAAAAGATCTACCCAGGTGAGTGCCTGGCAGATTAAAAAGATATTGAATAGGACTTAAAAGTTAAATGCAGTGTGTCTTAACTTGCTCATGCACTGCCTCTGAAAATAGAATTGCGTATTGTAGTGTTTCTGAAGTTTTCAAAGGGTCTTTCTCCAAACCACATTAACAGTAAATAGAAGATCACACCAGCACGAGAACTGCACAACTGCTGCAACGGTTTTGTGAGGCTGGAAATTATTGCAAAGTTTAACAGTCCCAGGAGGAGGAGGAGTAGGGGGGTGGGGGTGGGGGGGTGGAGAGAAAGTGGTTCTTTCTGCTCTTGTTTTCTAAGGCTAGATTTAAACACAAGGCTTTAAAGCTCAAGATCCAAATCAGGAGTGATCACCTGTTGCACTTAAGATCTTCTGTGCATTTTATGTATAGAACTTCTGTTTGGCTGTTGATGTAATGGAGATTGAACTGGATTGTAAAATAAAACCTTGCCAAGAGATGCAATTACACGTTAACAGCTATTGTAAATAAATGACCGTGTGTTCTTGAAATGTTAAGACTCAAATTAATCCATAGGTCATTCACCGCCAACCTTTACTCGAGGTTTGCTTCTAGCTTTAACTGTATCATCACAATGGCTAGAATCACAAGTTCAGTGTGTTAAAAACAAAAGTGTATAGTTCTAGAATGAGCCAAAAAACATAAATACGCCGACTACCATTAACATTAGGTAAATGTTAGTTTGCATTTTAACCCTATTGGCATAAGTCGTCAGCCCAATCACTCAACAAATTTCATACATAGCTTTTCAATTGTGATGCAAAAACACTCAACATGTACAAGCAGGAAACATTACAAAGCGAGTGGCTAGCTTTGCCCGTGTGTGACTGAGCTACACCCTTTTCCAAGTAAACCTTACTCTACCTACCTACCTTCCAAGGAAACCTAAAAGTGCCTTTACTGCACATTCTTCCCTATGGGTATTTTGTGCATTTTGCCCTGCTTCAGCATAAGTGGCTCAGCCAGACTAAGCCAGCTGTGCTGAAGCAGGGATATCATGAAAACTTGACTTGCTGTTGCCCCTTGATGACTGGCGTTGGCCACTGACATATTTAACCGACAGGAACACTTGACTACAAGCTATGATCCTGTAATCACCTGTAAGTGCCTAACCACTGCTGTGTTTCCGGCTGCCATTGTATACAAGCTAGTGGAAGTAATGACCAAGCAAGCCACTAGATGAATGATCAAATGGCTACATTGCTAAATCTATACCTTCAATCCTGTAGTAGTGAAGGGGTTAGGATTTAATCCCAGGGGGTCAGTATGCTTCTGGGGACAAGACCATAAAAACACATTTACAGGTGTAGGGTCATATTTAGGGTTAACTGCCTGGTATAAAATGAAGCAGCCTTACGGGTAAAGACGCAACAAAATTCACACGTTGTGGTTTAAAGGTAGGGGGGGTATTTATTGTTCCAAATGTACAAAACAAAAAATAAAAAACCCTCAAATTAAATTCCCCCTCCTCCCAACCTAGATGGAAAAGTGGTGCCCCTCAACAAGCCACAAACCTTAACTGGTCCTTGGATTATTCCAACAGTGCATCTAAGAAAAAGATCTAATCTCAACGGACATGTCCCCTTCCAAAAAGAAAATGTGAAATCCCGCTGCACGATGCGTCCGCCCGCACCGTGTGGCTCCCCTTGTATCCCAATGTCACGACGACAAGATCCCACCATGCAGCTTATTCTGTGTGGTTGATATAAAACGCTGCTCTGAACGGTTTGCTTCATTTACAACTCTTGCTTTTTCTTTTTGGGTTTTTCGTCTTCCGTGATGATTGGAGGGTTTGTCGCCTCCTTTTTCAAATAGCTGATAAAGTCACTAATCTCTCGACCACCCTAAGAAAGGACGATAACGTTAGAAGCCTCTTGTTAAAAACGGCTGGTGGTGGGCAGATGTATGGATGGAAGAGGGGGTGTGGGGCTCTACATACAATTTCTCTACCATAGATATGAAATTGCATTTGTTGGTGTTGCCGGCATGGTCTTTAAGAACAAAGTTCAGAAGCTGCACCAAACCATGAGAAATGACCAGGTTTAGCCCAGTCATTGGCAGAGGGGTGAGAAAGACTGACCATCTTGTGTGTCCCATCACTGGCCCACCTTATGTTTAAAAAGGGTTAATCTATGATGTTGAAATAGTCATTCATCAACGAATTGCAAGACATCCAGCGTTCTTATAAGAGTTGGTAACAAACAGGTTACGCATGAATGTAAAATGACACCAAGCTGGAAAGTACAAGGTTATTTATGCACTCGGCTTTAGCGAAACACGATGACTCACCTCATATCTCTTTGGACTTTGCTTACTTCCAGCTGGAGAAAAGTAAATGGTAGGAAAGCTGTTGAGAAAAGATACATACGTCTTTAACATGTTCCACAGCCAAGTAGATGAACAGTTTTTTTCTATTACAGAGTTAAAGAGCTACGTAAGGAACATTGTGTGAAGCCAATTAAAAATAAATACAAATTCAGAGCGAATGGTTTATTTCCTCCTACGATCACACGGACATTGAGTATAATCAGACTACAAACAAAGCCCATAGATCAGGGGAGGCCAACTCCAGTCCAAGACACACCAACAGGTCAGGTTCAGGATATCCCTGCCTCAGCACAGGTGGTTCAACCTTTACTGAAGCAGGGATATCCATAAAACCTGGCCTGTTGGTGGCTCTTGACTGGAGTTGGCTACCCCTGTCAAAATCTACGGATTGGGCATATACTACAGGTTTCCAAATGCATCATGGATGCTGCTACCAACCACCAGCATAGGATGTAATGCACAAGGAGGTTATAGTCTCATGCTGAAAGTGCTTTAGCTCGACATGGATTAAAAAGCTTGGACTTCAAGGATATGTTCAACTGAAACTAGAAAAAAATAAACCTTATTATATAAAAGTGTATGCACAGAGCATATGGGAAGTCTCCTTTATCCGCATGCCAGGTGCTATTGCAGCTCCAGACCCAAGGCACCTGCTGTTTAAAGCTGCAGTTTCAGTCTTTTTTTTTTTTACTTCAATAGTGTCATGTGTGCAATCTCTAATTACCTAAAGAACTGTATAGCTGCAGGTCAATTCGTTCTCCATGTATTGATAGGTCGAAATTTGGTGACAATTAGTGAAGGGATCTGTTTATATTCTGCTTCTCTCAGTGGAAGCTCATGAATATTCATGAGCAATCCTGCACTGACATGTGCTAGAGGGAGGGCAGGGCTGACAAAGGGGTGTGCCAGGGATTGTGACAGGACATGAAGGGGCAGTGCCTTAGCAAATGGCTGTTAAAATAGAATACAAGAAAATTGGACTTTAAAAGTTGTTTTTTTTTTAAAAACAGAAAATGCTAAAAGTATTTTTTCTTACTACAGAACTGATTTATTAAAAAAAAAACACACATGCAGGATATTGACTGAACTGCAGCTTTAATACATGGGCAGGCTGGAGAAGTTCCAGGGACACGGCAGTCTTAAATCACCAACAGCGAGTAACATAGCGAGGCTTAGGATCAGTTTAGTGAAGTACACTATAATATTATCACATTCACATGTCTCAGACAGGTCCACAACCCTGCCTTTTACCATTATTCCTTAGCATACATGTGCTTCTCCCTCAGCAAGGGATTCTGGGTAATGGCATGCAAATGAGCAGCGAGCGTCACCTTTTGCTTCTTATCCATAATAATTGTTAAAAGTGGCAGCCTAGAATTGGCCCAATTAGGTGGAATTCAACTTACCCTTTGACGTCATAGTAAGAAGGCACATCGTTGGCTGTGGCATCCATCTTGGCAATAACAATGTGTGGATCGGAGGCCAGCTGTTTTTAGAAAACGCAAGTTAGCACCAAATGTAAACCCGTCATAACCAAATGTGCAGAGACCAGGAACTGATGCTTCAGTCTACACACCAACTCTTAATGCGAACTTGGGAATAAAAAATGGAGGCCATTAAGCAGGACTGTATCCTACTAATTTTCCATTTGTAATTTTGGGATCCCACGAGAGCAAGCTGCGATTCTTCCAAATCCAGGGACACCCCAGTTGTAAAGTAAACACTCTTTTGGAAATTAAAACACTTTCTTGGGGGAAACTTGGCCAGACAGTCTTGGCTCTGCCAGTTAATGGATAGCTGCAACGTAATCAGGAAAGCGCAGCGCAGCATTCTATGGGTGACACCCCAATATTCTTGTTTTTTTTGTCGAACACCCGGTGAATTACAGTTAATATTTGCTAACCGGGAGCACCTCTATTGAGCTCAATGGAACCCACCAAGGTTTAAGCAGGGGAGGAGTATTGCTTAAATTCTGGAGGCTATGCTTCAAACGGTAGTCATACAATGCCTTCAATAAGGGAACCTTCTATAGGCGGTTAGCACAAGGTGAAGACCACTTTGGCCAGAAAACCCCCCAAGGAAATGCAATCATTCCCGAGACGTAGAAAGCTCAGATAGCAAAACGCACACGCATTTCTTTCCTCCTTGGATTTGAGGAGTCCATACCTTCTCTGCAAGCTCTTTGTATTTAGGCTCCAAGGTCTTACAATGGCCGCACCAGGGAGCGTAGAATTCGATCAATACATCTTTGCTTTCAGCGTTCACAATGTCATCAAAATTCTCAGCTACCACCACCTAGGCAACAATACAGGAGAGGAAATTCATGCAGTAACTGCAAACAGCAGAGACCGTTTGAGACTGTAGATACTTAGAAGCTTCTTGTACCACGGCATGTCAGCCAGAATTTAGTTACATGGCAGTTGGCCTGTTGGTACTTGTGTAGTATACCGATGTGTGCCACACGTCCGCTCTGACGATTGATTGTTTTGTGCATAGCAATGGCGCCCAGCCCAGGGTAGCATTTCACACACTGAGCATCAGGTCTCTAAGGCAGCGTTTGACACCTTTATAGTCTCATTACTAATGGGTCAGCCGCACCATTTTGTATTGGCAAAAATGCAGTTTTTTCGCATATTTCCTTTTCGTATGCCAGATGCAGAGTATAAGTTTACAACTACAATACAATTATTTATTTTTTTAGGAATGTTCCCTTTAGTAGGTGTGCAATTACTAGTTCCAACAGAACGCTCTATGGGTATTATAGGACAATGCATATAGTATAGATCATTTCCTGTTTTTGTTTGCTCAGCAGTGATAGACGTTCGGTTAATCTTGTTTGAGATTTAAATCTGCTTACCTTGACAGGCCCGTCATTGTTTTCAGGAATGGGCTCAGATTTCAGGTATTTCTTCAGTTTGCCATCAAAGTAATCTTGAAGGAACCGCTCCAAAGCCTTTCCATCACGACTACCGGGGACAGATTATTTTAAAAAAATTGGTCATTTGTAAAATCACATTTAAAACCTATAGGACTGTGTACAACTTGCCAGCGAGCTGCAAACTTCTATAAATGGCATAATCTATCCAAGAAAATAAGACAGCTACACATTCATTTATATTAATTCATTAACCTCAACATAGAAACGTGAAGTGACTTGTCTTTACAAAAATAAAAGGACCTGGAAAATGTGCTTAATTATTTTTCTACAGACGGGAATAAAAGCATTAGAAACTTTCCGTAGCACTCAGAACTTACGAAAATTCTTCCTGCATGACATATTTCTCGCCTTTGGCAGTTTTGATTCCAACGACTGGAAGTTCACCAGTACTGGCATCCAGACCAAGCTCGGACACCTCATGGCTGAAGGCTTTGCGGCTAGCAACTGCAAACTTTAGTTGCTTTCCAGCATCCAGGAACTTCTTGGCTACCATCATAACTCTGGAAACAAGAGAGCAGATTGGGTTAGAAACACTCCAAATTAGACAAGTGTTGAAGGAGTGGCTCAATGAGTAAAGGCACCGACGACGTAAATAATGACACTGAGGGCCTGGTTCAAATTCTGGTGTCAGCTTGTTATGACCTTGGGCAAGATCACCATCTCGCTGTGCCTCAGGCAAAAGATATATAGATTAGCTCTATGGTGCAGGGGCTCGTGCCTGCAAAAATGCCATGTCAGCGCTATACAAGAAAAACTATTAGATCTATTTCAAGAAGAGGCAAAATAAGACATCTTGAACAGAATTAAGGAAACCACTGATCATATGCCAGTAGAGGAAATCATCTTTGTAAGGCTGCGCTTATAGTGCCGATGACAGTGACGTCAGGATACGGTCGTTGGAAAAATCAAATTGAGATGACTTCCAGCGATCAAGCCGTCGCGCTGCACTTACTATAAGCGCACACGATGGCGGCAATGCATTTGTTTTGACGCGACGCCACTGGCACTATAAGCGCAGCCTTAGAGGCAAGCGCTTAGTTTCAGAACACAGAAGCAAAACAGGACAGCGAAGTTGCAAATAAATATCTATAACGCTTGCTACACTAGCATTACTGCAGAGATTAGATCTGTCTATTCCTAGTTCTGGAATCATTTAGGCTGCATTCTGTCATGCGCGCCTGTATACACGCCAGACGGCCGCAGCCAAACGTTCCATTCCATATATATATACATATGGCGTCATTACTAGGTTTCATCTTCGGTACGTGTTCTGCAGGATCCCCATCTTGTATATGTACTTCACCTGTTCCGCCAGTAGTTGGAGCCCTTGGCATTCTTCTCGTAGTCCACATCATAATAGGCCACCAGCATGTCCTTCCCTTGAATCAATTCTCGGTTGTCTTCTGTCATGTGAGGACAGATGCCAAAACTACAGCAAGAGAAGAATTAGCTGTCTAACGTCTAATTTAAATGACTGCTATTAATGGCAAGTGCAGCACTGTGCAAATTGCAACCCCCCTTCCCCATTCACTAAGGGCAGTTCTAGCAGTAAAGCAAATGCAGCATTTCTATGTTACAATGCAGCATGGGCATATTCTTTACAACAGACAAATCTGCAAGGATCTCGAAATTGTAACATCAAGGCACCTCTCACCCCAGCAAAGTCACTCACATGTTATCCTGGATAAACTTCTTAAGTTTGCTGCTGGCTATTTTCTCCTCGGGGTATGACACAGAGATATCTTCAAATTTGTTTGCAAGACGTTGGGGACGAAACAAGACTACACCTCTAGAACAGAAAGGTAATGTTTGAATTTGGATGTACATGAAAGCAACTTCTCTTTAGAACAACAATGAGCATTGTGTGAACGTGCCCTTATATCTGGACAACAGGAGCATTGTATTAGTCTGGAGCAGTGTATCCCCAGGCAGCCGTAAAGGGTTCCTTGCAATTTTCAGGTCATTTGAAAAGGGTACCAAATACAGAAGAGTTTACAATGCATTGGATCTCAGACGTGCTATTAGAGAGCGTTGGGGTGCCTCAGAATGTGAAAGGGTTCCTTCACAAAAAAAGGGGTTGGAAACTGCAGGTCTAGAGGATCAGGAAGCATTCCATCACAGAATCTACAAGTTAGAGCAGATGCTCCCCCAAACATCTGTTTCCCCCTAGGTGTGAAGCAGGGAGTCTCTGGGCTGAACCCCATTAATTTCAGCTCCAGAGTCACTAGATAAAATTGGTGCACTGCTAGTGGGGGCAGGGCTCAAAAACAGGTGTGCCAGAGCCTGTTTTAGAAGGGAATGCGACATTAAATGGTTGCTATAGAAACAAAATGTGTTACATTAGAAATGTAATTCAGGTCGTTAAGAGCAAAAAATATTTTCTCATAGTACAGAACCGATAAAAAAAAACAAAAAAAAAAAAAAACTAGCACACGTAGGATATTGCCTGGTCTGCAGCTTTAACAATCAATGTATTATATCCATTGACATACTTACTCTCCATTTAGATCATATTTATTAACCAGCGAGTTCTCATCAGTGTGAGCAAATCGGTAATTCTCCCTCAGGCTGCCGGCTGCCTTCAAGAACTCTGAGTGAGCAGCGCTATACAATTCCCGGAAGAAACCTGTATAAAAAGAAATAAACGAGACACATCTGTTTACGCCACAAATATTTGCCTTTCTCTTTAGCAAGTTTCAAACAGGTTCAGATTTTGCAACTGTGCAGCTGCCCACGTGACACCCAAGGATAGGGTTGTTACTTCCAGCCAATGTGAATCAACCCCCTCACCCCAAAATAAACTAGAGTTCACTCACCCACCACGGAAGCATCTTTGTCAGCTATAAATTTCTCAAATTCCTCAACAGATCGGAGAGCCACTGATGCAGGGCCAGCCTGTTTCTTCATTGTGCTGACAATGCCATCTAAAGAGGAAACAAGAAACAGTCGAGCAAACCAGTCTCAGGACTTCTGTGCACGTAAACCATCAACTAGTTTTATGGGATTTTTTAAAATTTTGCTCTACAATCTTAGTCAAAAGTGGTGTAACTGGTTATTTCATAGATGATTTTACCAGCAGTCCTTGGCCCATCGTAAGCTCCAGACTCCTCCCCGTCTCTGAAAACTTTCAGTGTGGGGTATCCACTGACGCCATATTTGTTACAAACGTTGGAATTGGCAGTGCAGTCAACCTGTGAGAAGGAAACGCTCGTTAACACGGCCACGTTAACGCACTGCAGCAGAATCCCCGGAGATCAAAAATTACCCCAAGAACAATGTTAATTACATTGCCATTTCAGCCCAGAACTTAATCCATTACCAAAACACATTTCTGATGGGCAGAGGAAACAAGACATCATAGGGTATGTCTCATTGACGGTTTGTGTTCACAGAACGGTTTAGATTTGCCGCAAGACAAAAAGAAATGCACGCTGCAAGAGGCACCATTTTGTTGTACAAGGCCAACTAGTGACTTATAACCTACCTTTGTTAACGTATGTAAAAGCAATCTCCAACTATAGGAACCAGTGGCTCAACCCCAAAATATACTCCCAGTACAACCGTACAAAATATTTGCCAGCAGAATATAAAGCAGGGGTGGGTAACTCCAGTCCTCAAGGGCCACCAACAGGTCGGGTTTTCCGGATATCCGATTCTGCACAGGTGGCTCAGTCAGTGGCTGTCTGACAGCCACATGTGTCAAAGCGTGGATAGCCTTAAGACTAGTTGGTGGCCCTTGAGGATTGGAGTTGCCCGCCCCTGATACAAAGGGATCGATATAAACTGGTAGCAAGCCTCACCTTTGCCAAAGAAACTGTTCCTTTTAGCCTAGTGGCAGCACTTTCATATTCAGGCGCAAGCTTCTTGCAGTGTCCACACCTGTAAAACAGCATATTTTGTAGTCTCAGTGCTGCTACTGTAGAGTATACCGAAATGCACTTGCCAAGAATTACAGGGCAATATTCCATGATCGTACAAACTGTAAAACCAAACTAGGAATGTAGAAAATACTTACAACCTAATGTGTTTGATATTCTGATTGTAGCTGAAATAGGACTCTGCAATTAACTCCCAAAAGGTAAACACCTAGAATGTGCCAACATGTAACAATATACAGTACATGCCGTTTTCCTTTTACACCAAAAATACATTTAATTGTAAAATACACCTCTTATAGAAATATTTAGTGTTAAATATTGTGGGAAATGCCACCTCAGAATCACTTTAGTCTTGTACCAAATAAGTACATGCGGTGAATAACAGCAGAGTTGTGTGAGATGTGTGGTACGTAAACGTGTGTAAAAATACTTTAAAATTGAAAGTTATACAGCAGTATTGCTACTGGAGAAATATTTGCCAGCACCAATGATTCCCAGAACTGCTTTGTGGAAGTGTTCAATCACCACATCAAAACATTTGAGGTGTTAAACTGGCAATACTTTTGAGGCATTAAGTTCCGAGCACCAATCTAACCATTTAAAAGCTTCAGAGGCACAAAGCAGCACAGAAGGTAAAAAGGTAGAGTGATTGAATACTTTAACATTACTGTAGATCAGATATACGTTGCCAAGTATACATGTATGTGTCAGCCCCTAACCACTACATCTTTTGCAAGTTTGCATTTGGTCATGTCGAAGTTTGGATTTTGGGTCAAACTAAAACTCCAAAATAAATGTTACAGATACGTTATATTATGGAGTACTTGTTTCTTGCATCTCAATTGCTTTGTGTTGCTAAATCTTTCAATTAGACCTTATGTTCTCATCTACTTTTTATGCAAACATTTAATAAAGTCAACAAGGTTCTGCCAAGGCAGGGGAATATAATAAACACATATTTTTGTTATATATTATGAAGATTTCAAAGTAATCTTTTGTAATTTCAGATTTGTATTATTGGCCAGGACCCCCCATAAGCAGTACTATAGAGCGTACAAATGTAGTGACTATTACATATATTCAGGGTAAAACACCCATATCCTTTTAACATTAAAATAAAAAAAATCTTCATTAAAAGCTCCATGTAGAAAAAGGGGGTTGAGCCATCTGTATTTAGCCAATAGCAGGAAGCCACCAAATAATCAGCAACCAATGAGAAGCAGACACCACAACAGGGAGACACCCATGATTTCCTGACTGCAGAATAGAATTGTGGGAGTAATAGTTTATTGATTAAGCTTTGTGCAGTAATGAGAGAGCCAGAACTACAAGTCCCTACTGAAAACAAGATGGTGTTAAACTGGCAATGCAGCTTAAGGGAAAGTGAAACTATCCGAATCATGGAATGTATATTCCTGTCACCCCATTACACACCAACTAATACTATCATATCTGCAGCCCAACCATCAAAATAAATCCACCACCTCATTCAAATTTCAAATGCTCAAGATTGAAGAGCCAAAGAAGCGAAAAATCATACCATTGTTGCAGCAAAATACAACATCTCTCACCATCACAATAATCTAAAATCTAGAGCTGACGTCAACACATCACCTACACTAATTGGCATACAATCCTGGAAAGGTTTGATATATCCATCTATGTCACCTACACTTGGGTACAGCATTATCACCTTTCCTGTTACTCCCAAAGATGATCTTTAAAGGCCAGATGCACTTTATTAAGTAGCATTGCAGTTGCTATATATATATATATATATATATATATATATATATATATATATATATATATATATATAAAAAAAAAAAAATTATATATATATATATATATATATATATATATATATATATATATATATATATATATATATATTTGCCAACAGATTCGTTTTGTTTGCCACACTGCAAAGCAATGCATTACAAAATCAATCCTGGCCCAAATAGCTTACATTCTTCCAATGTTACATTTATATATCTTTATGCACTTATCCCATCCATATTAAAGATGCAATAGCCTGTGTGTGTTTATTAGATAATACTTACTACTTTTTTTTTTTATTCAACTCAACGCCATGTTAAGGTTTTAATATACTGAGCATCCTTTGCTTGTTATAGCAGTGCAAGATATTTGGAAGACTTTCCGGTTTGTGATCATTTGTTGAGAATGTTCACAGCAGTTTGAAATGCAAACTGTAACAATTGATAATGTTACCTTAGTCATATTAGTATACATCATAGCTGCTGAGTTACACTGTCTGAAGGATTGATTTGAGCCTGAAAGGCAGCCATTTAAAGAACCCTGGAAGCAGGATCTTTGCTGATCAATCACAGGGGAACAAATTGATAAGCAGTTTAAGAAATTACTTTCCAATTAAAAAAAAAAAAAAAAAAAAGGGTAACAAGCTGCATATAAAAAAATAAATATTTAATGCGTGAAGCATGGATTGCCTCCAAGAGTCTCCATATTGTAATTTTATAAAGTGTAAAGTGTTACTTACCCAGCTGACCCTATAAATAAAAATACATAGGCCTACAAAGCGATTATCTATAAACAAAGGGATTGGACCCATGTTAAGAGGGAAATGGGATACCCATGTAAAATGCTGCAGCAGTTATGGGGCAGGGCCACGGGACACAAACCAGAGATATAGATATATATCTATACAGATATAGAGATTATATATATAATCTATCTATCTATCTATATATATATATATATATATATATACACACACACATATATATTGATAACCCACAGGTAATAACCATCTATTTTATATATTGATAAATCAAGAAATAAATATATATATTGGTGGATAGGTCACTGGAACCATCCCCGACAGGGTGTGACAGTTCCGAGACATCACACGCGGTATAGGAGGGCGAGACGCCCCCCCAGCCCCACCGCACTAGGCCCGAGCCGCCGGTGTAGAGGCCCGAGCCGCCGGTGTAGAGGCCCGAGCCGCCGGTGTAGAGGCCCGAGCCGCCGGTGTAGCGCGCCGGTGTAGCGCACCGCTCCCCCCCCCTCCCCGGTTTGCGCACTCACCAGGGAGCGAAGAACTCGATGAGCAGGATGCCGTGCTGCGGGACGATGCTGTCGAAGGTGTCGTCGGTGAGGTCCAGGACGTCGGAGGCCAAGACGGAGCCCAGGAGGAGCAGGGCGCAGAGGAGCCGGAGGGCCATGGCGGTGTGTGGTGAGTCGCTGCCGGCGGAGAGGAGGAGGGGGCCGTTGGGTCTCTGTCACGATGGTTTCGCTGCAGACTCAGTGCGGGAAGAGGGAAGCCGAGAAGACTAAGCGCACACCGGAAGTACCCGAGGCCGGAGCCGCAGTGTGGCAGCCTGTGATTGGTCCATTCCCCCCTCACGTCACGAGGAGAGTGTGAAATAGGGGCGGGCCCTGGGGAGGAGAGGCGGGAACCGCCGAGGGACCCCCGTGGGCCAATCAGCTGGCGACGCGAGTGTCACGTGACCAGGGATACGGTTGCCATGGGGATTATGACATTCCGGGCCTAATTCTCTAGCCCCCAATTAAAACTCCGGTTTTATTTTTGCCTGGCAGGAATGGCATTTACTACAGAAGAGAGGGGGGAAGACAAACCCCAACTAGAAATGTGCACTCATGTATGTCTCAGAACCATGATGTGGGGCAGTCTATATCTGTATGAGGGTTGTCAGGTGTGCTGTATGGGCTGTCCTGCATTTTGTCACTGTCCAGTAAAAAATTTGAGGTAATACTGGACATGTTTGTGTTCAGTATTACCTCTCTGGGTGTGTATGTGTATACCGGTATTACCTCTCTGGGCGTGTATGTGTATACCGGTATTACCTCTCTGGGCGTGTATGTGTATACCGGTATTACCTCTCTGGGCGTATATGTACCCAGGACATACTTGAAAACGAGAGGTAACTCTCAATGTATTACTTTCTGGTAAAAATATTTTATAAATAAAATATGTGTCCGGTATTACCTCTCTGGGCATGTACGTGTCCGGTATTACCTCTCTGGGCGTATATGTGTCCGGTATTACCTCTCTGGACGTATATGTGTCCGGTATTACCTCTCTGGGCGTGTATGTGTCCGGTATTACCTCTCTGGGCGTGTATGTGTCCTGTATTACCTCTCTGGGCATGTATGTGTCCGCTATTACCTCTCTGGGCGTGTATGTGTCTGCTATTATCTCTCTGGACATGTATGTGCCCGGTATTACTTCTCTGGACATAGTGACCTGACCTGTTTGGGTGGCTGCGGGATTTCCCTGAGCAGGGAGAGAGCCGGGCTGTTGCTCGATGGCTGGGCAGCTTCCTCCATCCTGATGGGCTGCTGCAAGGTCATGCAGCCAATCAGGTTGAGGTGTCAGGATCCTGGGGGTGGGGCCAAGGAGAGGAGGAAACAACATGGAACAGAGGGGTGTGCATGTCTGTCTCGAGCACTCACACCTTTCAACCATTGTGTCCTCTATTTTTGGAGAAGCCACCTGGCAATCCTAAACCCTGATAATTATGCATAATGTAATATGATCAACCTATAAATCTTCTGTTGCCAGTAGGGTTGCCAGATGTCCGGTTTTGAACCGGACAGGTAGGTAATTGTGCAGTGTGTCCGGTATAAAAATCGAGATAATACCACCTCATTACTACTGTCTAGACTGCACCGCAAGGGCTAGGGCTAGTGCGGCGGTTAATGCGGCGGGGGCCGTGGACGGTGGCCTGGAGCAATGAGGAGATGAGTGCTAAGCTGAGGAGAGTTTGACCAATCAGAGAACGGTGGCGCCAGAGACTCCTGCAGGGACAGATTCCGGTGCTGTCTGCCAGGAGATAAGGTAAGAAGAAACACAATTTGGGTTTAGGAGATGATATTGGGGGGGGAGGGGATATGAGATGATGATTATGGGGGGGGGGAATGAGATGATGATGATGGGGGGGAATTAGATTATGATGATGATGGGGGGAAATGAGATGATCATGATAGGGGGAATAAGATGATGATGATGGGGGGAATTAAATGATGGGGGGGAAATGAGATGGAGATGATGGGGGGAATGACATGATGATGGGAGTAGGAAATGAGATGATGATGATGGGTGGGGGAGATGAGATGATGATGGGGGGGGAGAATGAGATGATGATGATGGGTGGGGGAGATGAGATGATGATGGGGGGGAGAATGATATGATGATGGGGGAATGAGATGATGATGGGGGGATGAGATGATGATCTGGGATGAGATGATGATGGGAGAAATGAGATGATGATGAGGACGGTAGTGGTGGTGGTGTGAGAGGAGGATGAGGGGGGTGAGAGGATGAGGAGGGGGGTGAGAGCATGAGGGGGGGTTGCAACAATCTTGGAAGTAGTGGGAGAGAAGCATTAAGATCAGTATAGCTCGCCATGTATGACTGCAGGTATGTTATTTATAAATTATCTGACCTTTATGTCATTTTTTTTCTAAATTTCACTCCACATATGCACGAGTTTGCACTATTCCATATTCTATTTCGTAAAAAAAAAAATTTATGAAATAGAATTTGAAACGGTGCAAATTGGTGCTTACGTGGAGTGAAATTTAGAAAAAATTACGTAACGGCCTGAGAATTTATAAATAACATACCTCCCCACCAACCTTTCGAGCGCGCTGCATTTTTCACCATTCTGTCCAGTATTTTTGGGGAACCCTAGTTGCCAGGTATCAGCAAAGGGAAATAAAATAATCAGTTCTTTCATCAGTGTGATGTCACATACACAGAATGTGACATCATCAGAGCTCTACACAGATCCTGGAATCGTTTGGAGACAGTGTAGAAAAAAATTGCTCTTTGTAAGAAGCGAATAGTTTGTAATAAGAAGCTATGGTTTCCCCAGTAAGATATGAACACCATTTTATTAGTTCATATTGTTGGTTGTTTCTTTTGTTGAAAGGAATTGTTGCGAATGAATGAATTGTTTTCACTAGCACCATCATGCATGCACGGAAATTAAGCAAAGCCTTTCCTATTATTTTTTTAAGACAACTTTTCTCTTTTTCCAGGGAAGTTCCGAGTTCGATAACATAGAGTTTCTTAAACTTCTTCCAAGAGCCGAAGCAATTCGTTCAAAGCTGATACAACATTTCTATTTGATGGACCATCTGCGTGGCGTTAGCAATGTCATTCCGAGGCATAACATCAAGGAGTTATTTGGTAACACTTCCTGAATAAATGATCTGTTTTATGGATTACATGCTGCAATTACATAGAGACACCATGGAACCCACTGTTTTACTGGTGCAGTTCCATTTAATTACTCTTTGGTATTCCTTTATAAGCTCTCATTTGAGATTTTCCCAACACAGTGCAATATTTGGTTTCCCATTAGATCACCTTGTGTGAACACAACGAACAGTGCATCAAACATTAAAAATATATATATTGATTCCGCTATCTCCAGTTAAAGGGATTCTTACAGAAATCCAATTCAGACCCATCTTTCACAATATTTTAAGTCTGTAGGAACTCACCGGATCAAACTAAGATTGTCTCCCTGTCTTACTCCTCGCTTTTCTTGTTTCCCACCCCACACCCCCATCCAGGGAGATCAGAGGGTTTATCACTAAGTGGGAGGTAGATCTGGGTAGGGTCCTTGACCCAGAGGATATTTTCGAGGTTGCTTCCAAAACATCCATCTGTGCAACCACCAAAGAAAATTCAAATAAGCTGCGGTACGGGTGGTATTTAACCCCGGTGCGGGTCTAGAGAATGTGCCCAGGGTCTTCTCCCATGTGCCTGAGGGCTGCGGACAGAGAGCAGATTTCCTCCCCATGTGCTAGACCTTCCCAAGAATATCGGTGTTATGGGCCAAAATACACCAGCTGGCCCACGGTGTCATGGGTTTCGTCTGGCAGATGGATCCTTGGTCCTTCATATTAAACAGGAGCTAGATAAACATTTTAATAAACTAATCCAGAATATAATGACGACAACCAGGTGTGCCATAGCTGCCCGCTGGATGAAACCCGGACGTCTCACACTTACAGGAAGGAAAAACAAGTTCGGGTTTAACCTACAAATGGAGAGGCTAATGAGTATCCTTAGAGACTCTTTCCCCAAATTCCAAAGAACCTGGCAACCTCTGGTTCATTTATAACACCGTAAGGGGTACCCCTGCTTCCTCCTCTTCCATTACCGCCATACCGATCTAATGGGTTTGGCTCACACAGATAATAAGCCTCGGATGGACTTCTGGAGAGGACCCAGGGCTCTGTATCTAACACTATGTCATTGCTTGTGTTGCTGATCTCTAACCACTGTACTCTGCCACTACACCGCTGTACTGCTGCCAAAACCCTCTATCCCCCTCCTTTCTTTTCTGTACCCCCTTTCCTTACTGTACCCCCTTTCCTTTCTATACACCCCCTTTCCTTACTGTACCCCACTTTCTTTTCTGTACACCCCCTTTCCTTACTGTACCCCCCTTTCCTTTCTATACACCCCCTTTCCTTACTGTACCCCACTTTCCTTTCTATACACCCCCTTTCCTTACTGTACCCCACTTTCTTTTCTGTACACCCCCTTTCCTTACTGTACCTCCCTTTCCTTTCTGTACTACCCTTTTCTTTCTGAACCCCCTTTCCTTACTGTACCCCCCTTTATTTTCTGTACACCCTCTTTCTTTTCTGTACCCTTTCTTATCTGTACCTCCTTTCCTCTCTGTACCCCGCCCCCGAAACTGATGTAAGTAAACTACCAATACAATTTGTGTTAAAAAAAAAAATATATATATATATATATATTTTTTTAACACAAATTGTATTGGTAGTTTAGTATATATATATATGTATATATGTATGTCATGGGGATGAATTGGTTAAGTAGGACAACCTTGCAAGTTGAATGCTTTATTGCGGGGCTCTTCACCAAGTTCTCCAAAGGAGCAAGATCAGAAAACATTTATGAGTAGAGGGGCCACAACCTTATCATAATGTCAGTTTAGATACATTTAGAGACCTTACAATTAATATATTGCAACGTTTTGCAGGGATGTATCACATCCATACCATGTATATTGACATGACCTTAACTTACAAGCCAGTGGCAGTGTGAAAGAAACGTAAACCCTTTAAGTGCTGGCGCTCACGAGCACGTGATTGCTCTGACACAAGGACGACACGCTTCATTATAGAGCGTGTTCTGCACTCAGGAGCGCGATCTGCTCTAGAAAACTAGCAGGAACATTATGACGTAGCTATTACATCATGGGGGCACCTGGAGTGTCAGATGTCATGATATAGTAGCTACATCTCAAGGGCACCCAAAGGGTTAATTTAGCTGCCCGAGCAACTAGTATGAAATTAGCAAGAGTAGAGAGTCTAAGGCTGCGTGTATAGTGACCGAGACCGAGACGCGTGACGTCACCCGTCGCCGCTAGCGAAAGTTGTATTGGCCATTGATTGGTTCAGGGGCTGTCACATGAGGCGACAGCCCTTGAAAAATCAAATATTCCCGGCTTCCAAATATCGCGTCGCGCCGTCGCGCTTACTATAAGCGCACACGGTGGCGACAATGCATTTGTTTTCGGGCGACGTTGTGTCGCCGGCACTACAAGCGCGTCCTAAGGGCCACATTAACATCCTCTGTGGGCCACCTTTGGCCTGCGGGCCGCTAGGTAAAGAGCCCTGCTTTACCGAAACCAGCAGTGGTGTATATCTGGTATGAGAACTATTGAGCATGTTGCAGAGCAGAGACACTTGGAGCTAGGCAAACGTAAACAGGCCTCCGTTTTCTCTTCATGTTTCTTATTTTGCAGACGAGGCGACTGTAAAAAGGCTTATTCTAACAGAGCCTCATCAGCTCGTACGCTTCAACATTGCCCCAAAAAGGAACATCCAAATCACAGAAGAAGACCACCGCCTGAATCGAATCAAGGTGCGATGCAGCAGCTGGCCCCCACTTGCAATGTGGGCCCACTGGGTGCTTCGAAGTATCCTTTAATGCGTCAACGTCTCGCCACGACCTAGGGCAGGATATCCCTGCTTCAGCACCGGTGGCCACCATTGTGTCCAGTATTTTTGGAGAAGCCACCTGGCACCCCTGTATAACAGCATGCCACTCATTTTGTTATTTAAAAAAAAGATAAGTGCGATCTGTACTACAAGTATGGAATAAAACATATAAAGATGTTCTCTAATTAACATTCTTATGCCATGTTTAAAAGGACTGTTTTCTCCTGCAAATAAACAAAGTTAATGGCACTTGAAGTGAACAGATTCCTGTTTCGCTGACAAATATTTGTTCATTTGCAACATTTTTTTGGGGCCACCGAAGAAAATGATTCTCATTATTGTCTTAACAGCAAAAAAACAGCTTCCATTTTCCATACGTTTTTGGTTACACTTATCTTCGTCAACGCCATCGGACTCCTGATTGAAGCAGGTAAGGCTACGGCCTCAGTGTCGGCTCCTGCACACGTGCTGCATGGGTGCAAGCCGCGATCTGTGGTCTGTGCTGGAGCTGCAGGGGGGGGGAAGAAAAGCTTGCGACGGGGCTTGGGCGTGGCCATGATGTCACGCGGCTGGTTCGCCCTCATTGGCTGAACTGCCGCCGTGACGTGGCCAATGCTGGGCCGCCGCGCCAAAAGACAAAAATCTTGTCTTTTGGCCAAGGCGGTCGCGCATCGCGGCTTGTGCGCGCACGCACACGCCGACTGGGGCCTGCCCCATAGAGGGCTGTGCCTTGTGTGTGGCGTGCGCCGCAGAAGCCACTGGGGACCTAGTCTGAGGCGAGAGCTGCAGTTTTTTTTTTAGGGTGGGGTGGAAGGGGTTTGCACTTAAATTCAACACATAGAAATTGGAAAAGGGGTGACCATATGGCAGACACAGTTTGCATGCAGTTGCATCATTTTATCACCTGTAATTATCCAGGTACCACTCGCTTAAATGTGCTATTCCACCTAGAACAGGGGCGGCCAACTCCAGTCCTCAAGAGCTACACACAGGTCAGGCTTTTAGGATATCCCCACTTCAGCACAGGTGGCTCAATCTTCGACTGAAACCCTGATTGAGCCACATGTGCTGACGCAGGGATATCCTGAAACCTGACCTGTTGCTAGCCCTTGAGGACTGACCAAGTTGGCCACCCCTGACCCAGAAGAAAGCAAAGAAGAATGTCCGTGTCATGTTTTAAGGAATTAGGGTCAGATGTACTCCTTTTTTTTAAGCTTTGCTGGCCCTTAAGGCTATGTTTAAAAAATACATGGTCTGATAAAAAACAAACAAAAAGGTGTCAATCAGTTAATTTAACTTCTGGAACTTGCCACTGTCCTTACTTTATTCTGGTTCCAGGAAGGATGCGGTACCTGTGCACAGAATTGTACAAGTTTACATCAAACCAACCGGGCAGGGGTGGCCAACTCCAGTCCTCAAGGGCCACCAACAGGTCAGGTTTTCAGGATATCCCTGCTTCAGCACAGGTGGCTCAATTGGTCCTTGCTTCAGCACAGGTGGCTCAATCAGTGCCGAAACACCTGTGCCGAAGCAGGGATATCCTGAAAACCTGACCTGTTGGTGGCCCTTGAGGACTGGAGTTGGCCACCCCCCGCCACAGAGTATAAAGCTGAGAAGTCCCTGTATCCCCTTTGTATGCCATGATCTGCTCCAATGCATGCAGCAGAATTCAGCAGCGCAGAGCGATCACATATCAGCATTTATTCGAGGACGCAGAACAAAGAAAGATTGTCCGCGCCACGCCTCAGACCCGATGCACTGCGAGTTCTTCTTTGGCATTCAAAAGATGTAACAACATCTCCCCCTGTGTTTGCGCTCCACAGAACTTAGGGACAACATGAGCTCGGACTTTGCGTCTCTGAAAACGGCTTTGGCGGTGGAAAGATGGTTTGCTGTGATCGTCTTCATCTTGGAGATTGTGCTGAAGATGATAGATAATATTTCTGGGTTCTGGAAAAATAGCTGGAATGTGTTTGACTTTTTCATCACTGCCTTGGTGAGACAATCCACGCCTGCTTTACAGGGAGAATGTAGAAATGTGCCACGTTTTCAGTAAATTAAAGCGGCAGCCGGCGCTAATTGTCTTGCTTTTAACTTACTTTAAGACAGGGGTGGCCAACTCCAGTCCTCAAGGGCCACGAACAGGTCAGGTTTTAAGGATATCCCTGCTTCAGCACAGGTTGCTCAATCAGTGGCTCAGTCAAAGATTGAGCCACCTGTGCTGAAGCAGGGACTGATTGAGCCACCTGTAGTGAAGTAGGGACTGGCAACCACCTGTGCTGAAGCAGGGATATCCTGAAAGCCTGATCTGTTGGTGGCCCTTGAGGCCTGAGCCACTGATTGAGCTACCTATGCTGAAGCAGGGACATCCTTAAAACCTTTCCTGTTATTGGCCCTTGAGGACTAGAGTTGGCCACTCCTGCTTTAAGATATCTCTTCCTGCCTTTTTTGTAATGCTGTTTTTGTTTGTAAAATCGAATGCTCCGTTCAGGAGATTTGAGCGTTTGAAATGTTAAGTGCCCGGGATATTAAAATGAGTGACGTCTAATTACCACGGTAACATCAGAAACGAGAAAGCATAGTCGTCAACACTACAAAAAAAATATACAAAAGAACAGGCTCAGGGAGCAAGATACTTAACATTATATTAGTTAAGCTCATATAAGCTTCTGTAGGAGATTGCTGCTTTAAGGATCCGTCGCCCTGATACATAGGGAGGTGTACTGTACTGTAGCCAGTTCTTGACCAGTATGCATTTTCCCTGGCATTTAGACTAGGGTTAACATGGATGTTATACATCAGGGGTGCTCAACTCCAGTCCTCAAGCTCCCCCCCCCCCCACCAACAGGTCAGGTGTTCAGGATATATCTGCTTCTGCACAGGTGGCTCAATAAATCCCTGCTTCAGCACAGGCGGCTCAATCAGAGGCTCAGTCTTTGAGCCACCTGTGCTGAAGCTGGGATATCAACAGTGGCGGATTTTAAAAAAATGCCGCCCTTTGGCACCTACCTGGTGCCGCCCTCATCCTTCAGCGCGGCACCATTCCGTTGCCATGGCAATGGTGTTGCCCCGCATGGGTGATCGGCGTTTGCCAGCCGCTCGTGTGCATGTGCGATCAGCATTTGCCGATTGCGCATGCCGCCCCCAAATTCTGCCGCCTTAGGCCTGGGCCTTATATAGGGTTGCCAGATTGCTTCTCCAAAAATAATGGACACAATGGTACACCGGTGTGACACGCTCGAGACACACACACACACTCCTGTCACAGCTATCCGCTCCTTGCTGTTTCCTCCTCTCATTGGCCTCATCCGCAGGCTCCTGACACCTCGTGCTGATAGGCTGCATTACCCAACAGCAGCCAATTAGGATCTAAGAAGCTTCCCAGCCCCCTTAGCAACAGCCCTGCTCTCTCCCTGCTCAGGGAAATCCCGCGGCCCCCAAGCCAGTGAGGTCACTATGTCCAGAGCCATAATACCGGTATATTCATACATGCCCAGAGAGGTAGCACATGTCCAGTATTACCTCTAATTTTCTACTGGACTGAGTGTCCAAATAAAGGACTGCCCGGTTCAATACTGGACAGCTGGCAACCCTATATAGGAAATCCACCACAGCCTGAAAACCTGGCCTGTTAGGGGAGCCTGAGGACTGGCGTTGAGCACTCCTATTATACACGTCAGTCTATCAAAACAAATACCCAGCTGGCGTATGGCCCTAACTGTTTTACAGATCACTTTAACTCCAGCATATGTCGTGCCAATTATCCAAGTGCTACCTGCATAGCTAGTACTAATTCAATCGTAATCATAAGTAGTTTTATATTTTCATTAGTATCCCGGGAAATAGCTTACAGGAGGACTCTCAGGTCCAGTCCTTGAGACCAACCCATGGGCCAGGTTTGGAAGATTTCTCTAATTATCACACTGAGTATCAAACCTATCCCAGCTTCAAATTGCAAAGCCAGTATAACCAACCTCGCAGTGATGAGACCCAAAAGGTCGAGACAACTGTCTGTGAGTAGGCTTACTGGCTCTGCACTTCTGTAACCCAAGCTGGGCTGAAAAGCTGTGTAATGTGGCAAGCATAAGCTTATGGGGCCCGTGTTAAAATGGATTTGAAGCCAAAGGTGGCACTGTGTGCTTATTTGCATGTCTTTTCCCAGAATCCCTTGCTGCAGTGGAAGCACTGTGTGCTGGGTGATAATGGGGAAAGGCAGGATTGCAGATCTGTCTGAGAAATGTGAATGTGCTCACATGTGATATTTTAATTTGCACTAATTATCACTAAGACAACTTTAACATAGATGGAACCCGATGGAAATATCTTTTTCCACCTCATCTACTATGCAACTTACCCTGGAAACTTGGCCTTTTGGTTCCTCTCAAAGGTTACATTTAGGTTGCCCCTGCGCCCCCCCCCCTGCCTGCTCTCCTCCCCTGCCTGCACCCCCCCCCCCCTCCATCGCCCTGCACCGACGTCAATTGCCGCCACGCGGTCACGTGACCCCACGGCAGCATTTGACGCCAGGTTACCATAGCAGCGCGTCGCAGAAGACAAGATAGGAGAAGTTAGCGAGGCCTCGCGCGGTCCCCCCGGCATTACATTTAAATGCCTTGGGGGAGAGTGCGAGACCTCTGTAACCGCCGCGCCCCCCAGGTTTGCGCACCACTGCCCCAACCAACAGGGGAACACAATGTCACGTTGCCTCCTCTAACCTAAACCTCTAGACATGCCCATGATGGTGTTACATCATTATTTGTACATGTAACGAGCTTTCTCCCCGAGGCTCTTCCTCCACCAGGACTCCAAATCTTTGTTTCCTCCTCCCAAGCTCTTGCATCTTAAAGGTGCCGTCCACATGGCAGCACAGAGAACAGATGTCAGTGATGTACCCAGGCGTGCTCAACTCCAGTCCTCCCCCCCAACATGTCAGGTTTTCAGGATATCTGTGCTTCAGCACAGGGGGCTCAATCATCCTCTGGGGCTTGAGGACTGGAGTTAAGCCCCCTGCGCTAAACCTTGGAGGCTGATGATCTAGAAAAATCAGCTAATCCCAAATATTCTCTCATCAATCCTGAAGTTCAATTGTAATGTGAGCGATTTTGGATTTGTTTCACTTTTCTTATGTTCTACCTTTCGTTTGTCTTATTGCATGTGAAGAACCCTCTTCCACATATATACCTAAAAGGGTGTATGAATTCTCTAATAAAAGGTATAGCCTTTCTATACCCTTGTTATTTATCTAGGACAAACAAACAAAATGTGTGATGCCTTTCAGTGCTGGGAGAGGGCCCGCAAAGTAAAGTTTTGCAATATACAACAATATAGGTTGTATTATATTCTGTTACTTACGATTATTATGGATAAGAAGCAAAAGGTAAAACTGCGCTCATTTACATGTGATTACCCAGAATCCCTGGCTGCAGTGGAAACACTGTATGCTAAGACAGGGGTGCGCAAACGGGGGGGGGGAGGGGGCAGCGATTACAGAGGCCCCCGCAGTCTTCCCCAAGGCATTTAAATTAAATGCCGGGGTCCTCGCGAGGCCTCTGTAAGTATCTCTTACCTTGACTCAGACGACGCGTTGCTATGGTGACGCCACGGGGTCACGTCATTTGACGCTGTAGGAAGGTAGAGGGGAGGCGCGAACACGGAGGCAGTGCTGGCAGGGGGGCGTAGTGCCAAAAGATTGCGCACCTCTGTGCTAAGAGATGATAGGGAAGGGTGAGGTTGCAGACGTGTCTGAGACGTGAATGTGCTCACAAGTGGGGTTTATATTTGATGTTAATTACGGAAATGTATATTTTTTTACTTTTAGTCTATCGTCCCCGAACTCGCAAGATCCGTGTATGCGTTGGAAAACACTTCGACCATGCAATTTCTGCGCATTTTTCGGATCCTGCGCCCTTTAAAGCTATTTTCCAGATTTCGACAACTTAGGATCATTATACTGGCCATAGGAAAGTCATTTAAGGTAACGCAGCCATGTGCAGCCAAATAGCATTATACTGCTGGAGACGCAACTGCCTGACCACTGCGACACACAGCATGTCGATGGAGACACAACTGCAAAACAGACATACAGTATGCACAAAGGGATAAGGAGAGATTTATATGTCAAAAAATGCAAAACATTCTTCCATGAAAAATGAAATTTTAAAATATGTGAATTAAGACTAGTTACTGTGTGTGTGTATATATATATATATTATATACATACATATATATATGTATATGTTTATATATCACAGAATGTGCTTTGACACGACGCTAGTGCATACTTTGTGAGCTGTCTGTGGATTGTAGATGTTGCCAACAACAATTGTTTAAAAATATGGATTGCGGAGGTAATACTGTATCTTTCTATTGAATATCTGGATATATATGATGGTTCTGGGGTGTAAGATGCCAAATTGCCATGTTGGAGGCAGTTATAGGATGGAGGAGTGATAAAATGAATTGGGTTTTTTTTTAATGGAGTTTTTATAATGTGTATGTACAGTATATCTTTAATTATATAGCGCCATCCAGGTACACAGCGCTTCACAGCAGTAATACACGTGACATAACAATATAACACAATGGGAATAAGCGCTTCAGACATGAAAGCAACAATAGGAACAGGAGTCCCTGCCCCGAAGAGCTTTCAATCTAAATAATACTGTGTCTGTGTGTTGGATAAAAATCCTGCAACACATTTTCGGAATATAAGGGAGTAGAAATACATGTGAATGTTTTTATGTGTGAACATGAGTATTACATATGACGTGTACTGTTGGGATCCCTGCACGGCGTCTCTTTGATAACAGCTTGAAATAATAATAATTTATGCTGCAGAATAATATCATGCTATATCTGTGTTGTGCAATATATTTGATGATCATTTTGAAAGTAGCAGAGCATTTTAATGATGTGTGTTACTGCTTTCTTCCTCAGGCCATGACTTTCATCATACTTATGCTACTCATATTGACTTATGTATTTACTGTGTCTGGAATTAGCATCTTTCAGACTTACACCCGTTCAGACAGGACAGATTTACAATTCAACACGTACTTCAGGTAAGCAGAGGACACGTTCCGCTATTGGTTTCAAGTGAGTAGACCGGATTTCAGCTATTCAAGTTGCAAACCAAGCAATATCCTACATGTATGTTTTTTTTTAATAAATCAGTTCTGTACTATGAGAAAATACATTTTTTTAAACAACTCTGAATTACATTTTTTATGTATTATAATGTAACAAGCCTTTTTTGTTTCTATAGCAAACATTTACCTGTCACATCCCCTTCCTCTTCTGAAACAGGCTCTGGCACACCTCTTTTTTAGCCGTGCCCTCTGTCTAGCAGTGCACCAATTGTATCTAGTGACTGCCTGGTCACATGATCTTCCGCACAGAACTTTGCATCTTGGGTCCTCTTCTGCTGCACTGACAGACATTTAGTGAACCCCTGAGCTGAATCTTCGCTAATCAATCACAAGAGAACGGATCGATCAGGAACTTTGCTAATTACTTTCTGTGTGGATTGTATTGGTGCACATATTAAAGGGGAAGACAAATAAAATGTAAGAAAAGAAACGGCAGCTTGGACTGCGGCTTTAACACATTTCCCAATCACTGAGGCCAGAATTTAGACAATGCTGAATACTATTTAAATTTAAAGGCACATTTCCAGGAATAGCTTCTAATTAACATTAGTGGGGGTTGGAAAAAACACTGCAGGAAAAAGGTACTGGTATTGGGTACTGGTAAGGTGCAAGCAAAATCATTTCCCAAGAAGTGTGCAGATATGAGTCCACATCAGCATGAGAAATTGCAGCTGGTGAGTAAAAAATAAATAATAAGAAAAGACAATGCATGTTTCATCTATCCTTTTCATAGCAGCTTCCAACAATAATTATTAGCATGAAGCCTGCAATAAAAAGGGTACGTATGGTCAGGCACGTCCCCCATTCAGTCTTCTTCTGCCTCCTCTCCTCTTGCTCTGCCACGTGCTCCCGGACGGGTTATCACCTCGGCCCTAATAGGTGTAAGTAAGGTCAACCACCTATCTGAATCCTGCTTGCCCCTATTGAACCTAGTGCTGTCAGGTGGCTTCTCCAAAAATACTGTATGCAATGGTGAAAGGTGCACACACGTACACACAGGCACATGTACACAGACACATACCTAGCCGCCCCATGCTGTTCCCTCCTCTCCTTGGCCACACCCTCAGCCTCCTGACACCTCCTTCTGATTTGCTGCATTACCCAGCAGCAGCCAATCAGGATGGAGGAAGCTGCCCAGCCCTCTAGCAGCAGCCCTGCTCTCTCCCTGCTCGGGGAAATCCCGCGCCCACATCCCCCACCCCCTTCCCCAAGACAGTCAGGTCACTGTGTCCGGAGAGGTAATACCGGACACATACATGTCCGGTATTACCTCTATTTTTTTAATGGACAGTGTCTAAATACAGGACAGTCCGGTTCAATGCTGGACACCTGGCAACCCTAACTGCACCATTAGGTTTTGAACATGCACATAACCAGTGTTTTTTTCCTCCTCTTAATTCATACCGGCTTTCCTTTAGCTTGTTTCTCTACCATTCCCACCCAATGTCAATCAATGAATGTGTAATGTTGGTATCCATTCATAGGAGGGAGGGGTAACTGATGTCACATTCCTACTCTGCCTTCTTTCTCTTATGCAGTACCAGAGGAGGGAGGGGAGTAGCGGGTATGATGCCTTTTATTGGACCAACAAGTTGCTGATACGTTACAAGCTTTCCAACCTCTCAGGGTCCTTCATCGGGTATGGCAGAAATACAGAAACACAATATAACATACAGTGTATGTAAGAGGGATATCTGGTTACAACGTCACGTTACCATGGCAACGCAGCGCCATTGGTGACGTCCATGGCGTCATTTGACGCTGGGATTCGAATGGAGAAGGAGGGCGGCACCACATGTAAGTTCCATGGTGCGGCGGATTTTCAAATCCCCCGCTGCAAACACTGTATATAATATTGTGTTTCTGTATTTCTGCCATACCCGATGAAGGACCCTGCGAGGTTGCGGAAGCTTGTAACATATCAACTACTTGTTGGTCGAATACAAGGGATCATACCCCCTACTCCCTCTCCTTCCTCTGTTACTACATGGAAGAAAAGAGCAGCACTGCGACCCATCCTTCTTCGCTTCTTTCTCTGAGGACTTTACCTAATGTGATGCCTCCTGGTTCTAGAAAATAGTCCAGCTCTATTCCATTTGGCTTTTGGATGAGGCTAAACATGATCTCGAGCACAGTCAAGATGGCTTCAGTGTATAGAACAAAGGTCCTTATGGATATTTGTCAAAGCGGCTGTTCGGGATGTTTTCAGGCAGAAATTCCCATACACCTTTATGGGGATTTTCAGTGGAACACGGCCCTTTGGGATACATAGAATTCTCATCAGCCTTATCAAACCCTCACTGGGGTTAGGGATGCCACATTTAAGTTTGTAGAGTATGGGACCCCCTGAAATCCAGTGTAACGCCATAACGAGTGATCTATGATTTGCAAACGCTTTGAGCTGAACAATATGTCCTGTGTGACCTCTATAGTCTTAGGTTTTTATCATCTCTACTCTTGGCTGGGCGGGGAAAGACAAGTAGCGGTGGGAGAAAAAGTAACGCTTGTAGGGGCGGGTGTCATGGTATTATGAAATGACCCAGGCAGTGCCCAAACTTTCTTGTTATAATAATTTAGTAAGGCGACATCTCCCGGAAAAGGGAACTATTCACCCATGTTACCCTTGCTCTTATTTTCCTCCCACAGCGACATGCCCAATGCGCTGGTCACCAGCTTCATTATGTTTACAGCGGATCACTGGTATGCACTACTTCAGGACACCTGGAAAATTACAGATCTCAATCGGACCATTACTGGACTCTATGTGATCGTTTGGCTTTTGATTGCTACTTTCATCTTCAAGAACATCATTGTAGGAATCATGGGTGAGTCTCGAGTAATTCACTTACTGTTACATTTGGAGATATACCTATGTATGTATGTATGTATGTGTATATATATATATCCCATAGCAGGGGTGGCCAACTCCAGTCTTCAAGGGACACCAACAGGCCAGGTATTAGGAATATTCCTGCTTCCGCGCAGGTGGCTCAGTTATTCTGACTGAGCCACTGATTGAGCCACCTGTGCTGAAGCAGGGATATCCTTAAAACCTTATCTGTTGGTGGCCCTTGATGACGGGAGTTGACCACACCTGTCATATAGGCTTTGTATTGGATACTGTTGTTGTTACCTGCATCATGTTATTCTGCAATATATTTTAGGTTCCTCCAGCAGGAAAGATGATATTGCAATATTACCCACGTGACAGCAGTCATACTTACGCACTTTGGCTGTATTAACTTGAGAGCCATAACGCAGATCCAACTCCTCAGATTAAAACATGTTTCCTTGTGAGGCCGAGTCCCCAGTGGCCATGGCTGCACGCGCGTTAGAGCGTCTGGCGGTGTGTGCAGAGGTAAAAGCCGCGAGCTGCGGTCTAGGGGTAGCAATGGGATGTGCGGGGGGCGCGGCCATGAAGGGGCGGGCGCGCGGCCATGATGGATGGACAGGGGGTGCGGCCATAACGGTCTACACTATCTACACAACCATTGGTTGCTAGTCAACCACGTGATCGCGTTGCTACAGGGAAAGAAAAAATCCTTGTCTTCCCCTCCAGCGGTCGCGTCATCACGCTTTGCACACCCATGCACACACGGCGACTGGTGCCTGCCCCATAGAGGGCTGTTTTCTGGTGTGTGGCACGCCCGCCTTAGCGCGCTGCAGCGGCCACCGGGGACTCAGCCTAAGACCTCTTCCAGAGCTTTCCGCAGTGATAATTACCTCTCTTTCATATGCTTTAGAACCTCAGATATATCGGCCTGTATTTTTAGACCTTGTGAGAATTAAAAAATAGCAGTGAAGCCATGTGCTGCGTGTCAGGGAATATTTGAAGCTTTATCAAACGAATGGGAGTATAGTCTCCCTTAACAAGAAGAAAACAGAGAGAAGGAGCGGCTCAGTGAATACAGATCTGGGGATCCTGGTTTCATTCCCAGTGTCGGCTCCTTGTGACCTTGGGCAAGGTCACTTTATCTCCCTGTGCCTCAGGCACCAAAAACATAGATTGTAAGCTCATCTGTGCATGGACTGTGTCTGTAAGGCTGCGGTCCCAATCATCACTGTGACACGCGCGCCCGGCGGGGGGGGGAGGGAGGGAAGTGCGCGTGCACAGTGCTAACCGCGATCTGCGGTCTTTCAGGGAGAGAGGGAGATTGCGACGGGAGGGGGGTTTTGCGGGGGCGTGGCCATGACCTCACGCGGCCGGTACGCCCTTATTGTGTGAACCGCCAGGGGGGGCGTGGCCACGCCTCCGTCGCAAGTTCTAAACTCAATGTCATTGAGTTTTTAAAAAACTGCCAGTACGGCGCGGCTGCACCTTCAGCGGGATGGTGAGTACTGGGCCCAGCCCCATTGAAGGGCGGTGCTTATACGCACAGCGCACGCCCAGGCGTGCGCTGTAGCCGTCACTGGGACCGCAGCCTTACAATTCCTATGTGCTGCATACCACGCGCTATACTGTAATCGTGACGCGCTTTGAGTCCCATTGGGAGAAAGATGCTATATCAAATAAAGTTGTTATTAAAACTGCTTCACGGCACATGGAATTGCCAGAGTGCTGTCTATCTGATTAAATGATGCGTCCGTGACTTATGACGACCATGTTACAAAGACTAATTAACAAGAGAGATTGGATTTCCTTTATTAAAGAGGGCTCGCAGCTTCAAATACCTGGCCAAGAATAACATTGATATTGCTGCTGCTACTATCTTAGTTACTGGGTCAAGTGTTGAACAGAACTTGCTCAGTGTGTGCTGTCTGTTTGATTTTCTTTGTCAGTTAATAATTTCCAGGCTCTACGGGCTAACTTGGCCCGTGAAGTGAAGCAAATCGAAACTCAGCGAAAAGCCAACCTGTTTAAAATGCAGCTCTTTAACAGGTAAGAGACCTTGTACACGTTGCACTCTCCAAGGTCCCCCGCACATTACCTTTCATGACACACCTGTGACTTGCCAGCAGGAAGATTCCGAGAAGCCTTTGGTTTTAGTAGCTCGGATCTGCCAAACCGGTAATACCAGCGCTGCGAAAATAGGTTAACGCGCCCGGGAGTAACCCCTTCGGTGCCAGATGCGCAAAACAACGCGTTGCTTCGCAGGGATGAAAGATTGGCCTAGCTCTGGAGTGGCCAACTCCAGCCACCCAGGGCCACCAACAGGTCAAGTTTTAAGGGTATCCCTGCTTCAGCACAGGCGGCTCAATCAGTGGCTCAGTCAAATGTGCTATAAAACCTCAAGCCTGATACTTGTACCTTTGCTACAGGGACCTGTGCTGTGTTTTTACTTCATTTTGCTCCAAGTACCCACCTAACCTCCAGTGAAAGCTGTAGATTGTTCTTTTATTATTTATTTATAAGAATATTTTACCAGGAAGTAATACATTGAGAGTTACCTCTCGTTTTCAAGTACGTCCTGGGCACAGAGTTCCAACAATACATGGTTACATTAAATGAGCAGAGGTTATACAGTCAATTCACAGACATTTCATGGACAGTTAGAGTTGGAAAATTGGGTGCAGGGGATAAAGGGCTGGAGAGTTTCAGATTGAAATACAGCAATTTTAACACCAACAGATATCAGCGAACGGCGGCCTTTGGGCCGACGCAGATGTAGACAGAAGGGGTTCAGAATGAATGCAGCTGTGATTTCAGAGTCCTTTAGGCCTACATTTGCAAAGCTATTAAACACATTTTCGTCAATTATTATGCCAGAGAAGGCCTTTCCCTTTCTGAACACTGCCAGGTACATTGCTAAAACAGAACTCAAAGCCAACAGCACTATATATCAGCGTGATTGGGTTCCAAAACACATTGGGCCAACGTTTACAATAAGGATGAAAGATCAAGGCAGGGACCCACTTGGGCAGATTCACGTGAACACCAGATGTCAGTGTATAAGGCCGTGTGTGACACTGCGGCATGTTGTATATAAGGAGCCCCAAGTGACACACACACCTGTGGCTGAGAAATCCCAAAGGCAGAGAAGCTGAATGCACAAATACAGAGACAAAGAGGTTCAAAAAAACAAAAACAAAGCGTTCATTGATGAAGTGCAAGCAGTCACGTGGTGACAGATTCTAAAAAGAACGTGATCTTGGTTTCTTTATATTTATTTTATATCTTAAGGACCTAATCCAATAAAGTGATTATTGGGCGCAAATAGTTTTAGGAAAAAAGAAAACCTTGGCTTTATAACTGCTTAACAACTGCGGGTTGCACATTAAGGGTTATATCATGCTTTAAGGCAGGGGCGGCCAACTCCAGTCCTAATGCCCCCCCCACCCCCCCGAACAGGTCGGGTTTTCAGGATATCACTTCTTCAGCACAGGTGGCTCGACTGTGCCACTGATTGAGCCACCTGTGCTGAAGCTGGGACGATTGAGCCACCTGTGCTGACGCAGGGATATCTTGGAAACCTGACCTGTTGGTAGCTCTTGAGGACTGGCGTTGGCCACCCATGCGCTAAGGAGTCATTCAATATACGCTGAAGCAGCCTTTCTGGTCGTTATTGGCTAAAAACTCCCATAGACTTCAATAACAACAACCCGTAAGGCCGCTTGGGATCGTGTTGAATTACCCCTTTAGTACACATCAGACCAGAGTATAGGTAATATGCTGACATTAGCACACGCAGAACCGTGCGTACATACAGAAACCCTTTAGGTGACTACTAAATCTAGTGACCACTTGACCGGTCTTGCTTGAGAATGAGTTGGGAGGAATCAGCGACACATTCAATCTCTAAACCTGTGTTTTTATCTTTCAGGAGGCAGAGTGAGGTGTCTCTCATCAAAGAAGCCACAAGGCAAGTGGGCTTTATAGTTTGTTTTTCACTTGCTTGTACAGCATTACACCACCCCCATAGCGCGCCTATCCCCACTTAGTGACCAAGGCCAGAGAAGCAATAGGCCCTTTAAGCACCAAACGCGTTGGATCCCTTCTTTGCACATCAACAGGGCAACAAACTTAACTCTATCTAATAACAGGGGGTCATATAAGTCCCACTGTGTTTTGTGGCTTATCCCCCCACCTCCCCCCACACCCCCTTCTCCTTCCCTTTACAGGTGGTCTTCCAACACACTTGTATGAAGATATCTGGATTAAAGATGCATTGGGCAGTTCCAATTATTTTAACTTCTTTAACCCAGGTGGCGTAAGCTTATAGGGGGTTCCCTTGTTTAAATGGATTAAGAAGTAATGACACCGTGAGCTCATTTGCATGTCATTACCCAGAATCCCTGGCTGCAGTTGTATGCTAAGAGATCATGGGGAAAGGCAGGGTTGCAGACCTGTCTGAGACATGTGAATGTGCTCCCCACGTGGTATTTTTATTTACTGTACACTGGTGGAGTTTTGTCACTTCTTTTATCCACCATAACCTTTTTTTAATGTCTATTATTATTTTAACAGAGATTGAACTAATTTTTGCAGCAGTAAGGCAGCCTAATTAGTAAAAGAAAATCTGGTATTCTTACTTATGCTGCAAGTAAAAACAAACGAACTTGAAGCGCATCGCTCTGATTAGGAGTGAACTTGAGCCATACGTTTCACTACGGATAACCCCAAAACACTTGTGGGCGAGTATTATCGATCGGCTCACTGTAAGGCTAGAACAGTAGAGATTTTTCTTGTTCATTCTCAGTGCCCGAGAGGGATCCACACACGGGTATCCTACAGGGCAACAGGATCCAAATACAGCTGATTACGGGCCACAGATAAGAAATCCTGACTCACAGTCGTCGCAAAATATTGAGCCAGAAGGTGATTGTTAGATTGTGTGTGTATGCAACTTATTCTGTGAGCTACATCATCTTTTTGACAGTCCTCAAATACTGATTTAAGATATGCAATAGAAGTATTTATGCCAAGAGCGGCCAACGCCAGTACTCAGGGGCCACCAACTGGTCAAGTTTTAAGGATATCCCCGCTTCAGCACAGGTGGCTCAATCAGTGTCTCAGTGGAAGACTGAACCACAGATTGAGCCACCTGTGCTGAAGCGGGGATATCCCTAATACCTGACCAGTTGACGGCCCTGGAGGGCTGGAGTTGGCCCCCCCTGATCTATGCAATGATGGGGCATGGCCACTGTAGGCCACAGCAAAGCTGTTCTTTGTTGCCGTTATGCGATGCAGAAAGTTTCAGTGAAGTTAAAGCAGCATTCCCTGCCCCCTTTGTTTACATAATGGGAACAGGTGGGATCCAGCAGGGTGGGACCACCCTATTTTTAGTACCAGGGACCTCCTCGTTCCCAAGATATTTACCAGTAAAGTTAGCGGGATTACTGGTTTTTAAAGGGGGAGGGGGTGTTTAACTGGTCATCCAACTGACGACTGAGCCACTTGTGCTGAAGCAGGGATATCCTGAAAACCTGACCTGTTGGTGGCCCTTGAAGACTGGAGTTGACCATCCCTGCTTTAGTCTTAAATATGTACCGAAATATGAATTAATTCACTAGTTCACTGTCAGTCTTCCAGCTTCATTCGTTTCCATCCTGGCCTTTTGTTCCCCAGTTGATTGGGACACCTTTGTCCACAAGAACCTGCCGATTCTCAAGGAGCAGTATGAGGACGATAGGACCACGTGGCCCAGAGACTCCCTGTTCAAATATTTTGAGTTGATGGAGCAGTTACAGTCCAATCTAGACGAGCGGAAAAAGCTCCAGCAATACGCAGGTAAAACGTGAGAATATGAGTAAGAATGAGCTATAGGTCACCTTTTAATAAGACTAACCAGAAATATAAGAAGAAATAGAAAAATAATAAGAACGTTAGTCATCTACACAAGAATTGAAGAAAGTTCCCATAGGAGTAATAGTAAAATAACAGAAGCAGAGATCTCACACCTGTTATCCCCCTCCTTCTCCCCCCCTTTTTTTTTTGTCGTCTTGTTTTTTTGCTTGTTTACAAACAGATAACATGTTACAATTTTGTTAAGAATATTTTTTTATTCCACGTCTGAAAGTTCTAAATATGCAATGTTTTATTTGATATGAAAAAATTCAATAAAAATGTGAAGTTGGGGAAAAAAAACAAACGTGCGCTCGACCCGCGCTTCCCATGGAGCGAGTTAATTTATTCTACAGGCCAACGGGATGCAAATGTCTCACCTCCCTATGCTGAAAAAACCCTCTCTCTCAACAGCTCAAATGCTCCTAAACCTCCATGACCAGCAAGAGAGTTCCACGTAAGCGTTCCCATTCATTAGCACAAACTTGCGACTCTTCGTTGCTTCCGACAAATCCTCCAGGAGGGGAGAGAGAACGCCAGAGGCATCAATAAACTAGCTCTCTCCTAGTGCCGTGTGTTATTTTTGTCATCTTCGTCGCAACAGTGCCACCTAGGAAAAGCTGGCGTGCCATGGACATGTAACCATGAGCAAGAACGTTGGCTACATCTGTATGTCAAGGCGTTGCAGGCCCTTGTGACAACAAAAGGGGGTTGAGAACCGATTATCTCATGGTTGTGTTACATAACCGCCTGCGGACTAAACTCCAGCAGAATGTACATAAAAGGCTCTTCTACTGAATCGGAGCTGAGGAATCATCAGGAAGGAGTGATTGGGAAGTACAGGCAACAAGCAACTGTAAGCAAGACATGGTTATAGATTAAGATTGCAAAGATATAGATAAATATATTTCATTTTTTTTTAATGGATAAGAAGCAAAAAAAGGTGGCAATGCGTGCTCATTTGCCTGTCATTTCCCAGAATCCCTTGCTGCAGTGGAAGCATTGTATGCCAAGAGATAATGGTGAGAAGCAGGGCTGCAGACTAGTCTGAGACATGTGAATGTGCTCACAAGTGAGATCATTATATATATATATAAAATATATATATATATATATATATAATCATAAATTACAGGAGATAGATTATATAAATAATCGCTCAACCCCGTTATAGCGTGATCCGCTTATAACGCGGTCTGAGCTTGGCTCCCAAAACATCACATAGCTTTTGTTCCCCGGCCACCTGCACCGCCATGCTAAAGACGCGACCCAGCTACTCAAGCGGCACCGCACTAATGACGTTGTAAGGTGTGTGTTCTTTGTTAACTATTCAAAGTTTTATTGGTATGTCCACAAAAAAAAAAAAAAATCACCAAAACATCTATTCAAAGCTTTATTGGTAACAGAAACACACACCCCACCCCCTGCGATGGCTGACCCGTGGTGTCGGATTCCCTGCACCGGCCATTTTTTTCCCGCGATCTCATTATGTAGACCTGAGCACCGTGTTATAACCGGGTTCAGAGGTGTGTGTGTGTGTGTGTGCATGTGTATGTGTGTATATATATATATATATATATATATATTTTTTTTTTTACTGTAATTTATGATTCATCCGAGTGCTTGGCTGTTCTGTAATGTTCAGCATTACTACACTGTCAACAACTAGCCATTTCATAAAGCAGTTTTCCAAGTGAAATTAAACAAGACTATTATTTCGACAACAAATGCTACGTATGCCATTGCAAATAAATCAGTCTGAACATTTCCAGGAGAATGCAACTCCAAGCAAAGAAACTGGTTTTATGGGGTGTGTCAACTGCATGCATGAGATTAAAAGCTACCTGCATTGATCTCTACACTGAATGTGAAAAAAAAAAAAAAAAAAAAAAAAAAACAGCTCCATCTGCCGTCTGCATACACCCCACTAAACTTCCCACAGTTGCATAGCCCGATTCAGGTAAAATAACAGCTGGCAAACAGTCAGGAGAAAAAAAACGTATTTATTTTTTTCAGTTCCATTATAAAAAAAATACACTTGAAACCCAATATAATAAAAAGCCAACATGTGTGGGCAAGGGTATTTATACCTCAGTTGTGCAGACCGCAGGTACTTCAGAAGTAGGGCTACTCTGCATCTACCTTTACCTAATGAAAACAAAATGTGTTGCAAAGGGTATAGAACTGTCAGGATCAGTATTACAAGGCTTCCTTAACGGACGTAACATTGTTGCCACTAGAGAGCGCTAGAGCGATATTTCTAAATACATTACCATCACTCAAAAGGTAAATCTCTGAAGAGTGGGAGATAAAGTGTCCCTTTTGGAACATGTCTGTCCAGCTAGTCTCAGCTATTTATGGAGGTTAGTGGCTCCTTCCCCCAGGGTTTAAGCTCGCCCCTCCCCACTTTCCAAATTAGCAGGTCAGTTTCATTTTGCTGGGTTGTGACAGATCCAATGTTGATCATTCTTCCTGTAATTATAGCGGTAAATAAGAATTTTAACTCAGGTAGTGTTAGGACCTGCTAATGGTCATGCCTTGATGTGGCAGCAGGCTTAAAACGCTTTGGCCAAAGGGTTAAACTAAATGACTATTTTTCAAGAGAACATATAGATATTTCACTGCGTATTTTTGTCAAATTGGATGTAGCTTTGGGCTTTTGTTCCCTTTTGGAACATGTCTGTCCTGCAACATCTAGAAACAGTTTATTACGTGTGTCCCCCTCCACAAAAATATCACGTATAGAAAGAAGCCATTGCACAGAAGAAGTTACTGCAAGTACACCAACAATGTAACTTAACTGTAGCTTGGTGTTTTTATTGGCAAGTTAAGCAGCACATTCCCAGGAACCTTTTTCATGTAACAGTCTCTGGAAAAACCAAGGTTAACACTGAAAATACATCAGTATAGGAAATGCAGCACTGCGGAATAAATCAAAATCATGTGATTAGACCGCATTGCAGTGGAAATGCGATTTCACATCAGGGTATTTCCTCCATTCGCTTACATTGTGCGTTCTAACACAAATTCAGTTATTAGCAGAATATGATTAAGGACATCAAACACTTCTCCACCAATCCCAAGCTATAGCATACATCATTTTGTCACAGTCAGGCTATATTCAACATGGCAGCCCAAGCAAAGATCTGTACTTGTAGACTGGTTGATATAATAGAATCCCAATGGTACAACATTTAAAGTCACGGCCTCTTCCATTTTTAGCCTTTGAACCAACCATTCTTTGTTGATGGTTTCTTCCATGAAGTCTTCCTATGCTATGTATTCAGTGTAACAATTCAGAAATCCGTTTGTACAGTAAAGGATTGAGTGTGCGCAAGTGGCTGCATCTTTTGGATATATAGCACTATCAAGTATCCAGTCATGGTATTAAAAAAAAAAAAAAAAAAACAGAGAACTTGTATAAAAAAGTTGAAATGTGCATAAAGTTTTAGCAAGATGAAACACGCTGGTTACAATCCACAACATTACAATTCAAGACATATCAGAAAAGTTTCACAAAATGTATTTTCAGCGATTTGTCTTTGTTTAATAACAGAGTTGGTTACACAAACACATTGTCATCTTTGGTTAAACATGTGAATAAATATAAAAAATTAATTGGTAATTACCAGAAATATTAAAGAGTTGCATAAAACCATAAAATGAGTTATTAATACCAGGGAGGTGTGACAATTGTCAAGTTTCTCCTACAGTCCAGTCTTGTGATTGGGTTATTGGAGAATCCTCAATGGCCCCCTCATGTTTTAAGTGGTCCAGTTAAAACAATTATTCAAGCGTAACACTACAACAGCTTCTATAAAAAGATCCGTTTCAAACCCGTCTGTTATCTTACACCATGAAAGGGTGTTCCCTTTCTCTGATTGCTTTCCAAAAAGAAAAAGAATAGGAGGTAGGTACGAAAGTCGCTTGGTCATAATTCAAGAGTAGAATGTTCTATTCATCCTAAAAACCTCAACGCTGCCATCCCGGAGAACCCCAGCAAAATGAACATGACTTTCGGCAAGCGCCATTTGTTAGAGTTGAGTTCATGTGGCAAGATCTCTAGAAAAGTAATGTAAACAAAGGTGCCAGCCGCCAAGCCTTCTAGGACACACTGAACCATGCTAGTCCCCATGGCTTGAGTTTGCATCACCCCAATGCCTACTCCAATGCCCAGGGGTGACATGAGGGCAAACATGACAATGGACAGGACAAACCAGCGAGTCTGCACACCACTCTGCAGCAAAAGGAGCGACAGGCTCACCGCGATGATGCTCTTGTGGATGAGGATGGCGATAGCTATCTGCAGCACCTCTGACTGTACGTTTTGTAGCCCGATTGCAATCCCTTCGAAGATGGAGTGCAGAGACAGCGAGAGGATGAGGACGAAGGAGCGGAAGGAAGAGTGCGCCTGGAAATCCACATGGAAGTGGTGCTTCGGGGGCGCGACATGGCTTTGGTTGCCGTGAGAGTGACCGCGGGCTTGCTCTTGGAAGGTTGGGGAGTTGGTGATGCCGGGAAGAAGTGGGGTGGTCTCCTCAGACAGCCCCTCACTGCAGTCGAGGACGATACGCTCTACAATCAGAACCAGGAGGAAACCAACACCCAAGATGAATTCCGGGAGAGGAAAGTTGGTCTAAAAATATAAGAGAGAAAATTTGCAACACAGAACAACTCGGAGGCTGAATACAAACTTATATTAGAGTAGCATGTCACTGTAAGATCTTTGGGCAAGGATTTCCTTATGTCTTATTTTGCTGCGCTTATTGTACTATAATTCCCTGTACTGTATTCTTTATTAAGCGCCGAGTACACTTTTGGCGCTATATAAAGAGAAGCGAGGAGCGCTGAATATCTTGAACATTTACTACTGCTGGGAATTGGGAACAATTTCGACTTTTCAAGCTGCACCACAGCAAATTTCTTCAAAAAACGTTTGGACTTTATTGTATTTTTGTTAGAGCGCTTCCCATATTGTTATTATAAATAAAGATATACATACAAGGCGCTTCCTCCACCAAACACTGGTGAGATTGCCATTTAAATCAGTTTTATTTAACAGGTTGAAGAAAGACCAAACTGAACTAAGGATTGTAACAGGTTTAAAAAAGGTGCAAGCTATATAATTACCTACCAAAATACAGTACAATGACATAAGCTTAACAATATGTAAATATTTTTTAGTGCTGAATAAATGAATACTTCAGTATGGGGCAATATCAATTGTTAGTCCAAAAAAAAAAGTATTATAAGAAAAGCTTTTGATAGTTCCCCCTCTTCCTCAGGACAGGCAATACCCATTTACAAATATTCCAGGAGTTTAACACAGATGTAAACATCAAGATAATCTAAGGCAGATGATACAGAGAAGATTGCAAAGGGGCTAGCAAATAATCAGACAGGGCAACAAAGGGATAAAAGGGACATTGAGAATAGGAACAAGCATCCACCGTATGAGGGAAAGGGAATAATGCATTGCACAATGAACAGAGGGAGGGAGAAACATCCCCAAAAATTCTGATAGCGTCTAGAAAACCCATATCTGGATTACGTTCTTTTTTGTGCGTGTCAAAGAGCGTGATGATAGAGTTGATGTTTTGCGTTGGAGTGCGTCTAAATATTACTTTAAAGTTTACCCGTGAAACGTTTGCACATATCGTCACCCAATTTGATCTCTGCATTCTCTCCCCTTAGGGCTGGGACACGCTGCGCCCGGCGGCACGAGCGTTTCCCACCAGCAGGGGAATCCTCCCGAGCCGGTCCCGGTCCCCCCTGGCTGCACAGCTCACTACACGCTGTGACGCGTCAGCCGCCAGGGGTTTCAAGAGAATTGTAATCCCTAGCGTTGACGCGTCACGTGGTGTGGCTGTGAGCCAATGAGGAGGGGAGGCTTCGGGAGGAGAAGCTTCGGGGAGCGGGGAAGAGAGTGTGGGGGGAAAGCAGCGTGAGTGCCTGTCTGTGTGTGTGTGTGTATGTGTGTGCGTGAGTGCCTGTCTGTGTGTGTGCCTGAGTGCATGTCTGTGTGTGAGGATTTGAGGGGCTGAACGGCTGAGGGGCTGAACGGCTGAGTTGAGGGGCTGAACGGCTGAGTTGAGGGGCTGAACGGCTGAGTTGAGGGGCTGAACGGCTGAGTCGAGGGGCTGAACGGCTGAGTCGAGGGGCTGAACGGCTGAGTCGAGGGGCTGAACGGCTGAGTCGAGGGGCTGAACGGCTGAGTCGAGGGGCTGAACGGCTGAGTCGAGGGGCTGAACGGCTGAGTCGAGGGGCTGAACGGCTGAGTCGAGGGGCTGAACGGCTGACGGGCGGTCCTGCCCCCTCACGTCATGGCCGCGCCCCTTTCCTGTTTTGGCCACGCCCCTCCCCCCCCCTCTCGCAAAAATGGTCCCTTTGGACCGGAAAATTCCCAAGTGCCTCTCCCCGCGCCGCCTGTCTGCAGTGCGGGCGCGTGGTGTGAGGCAGCGGGGCCTTAGCCTTAGTCCCGATTGCTGGTCAGAAAGGGAGCATAAATAAAACAGGTTACTTTATCATTACGTGGGGTAATAATTAGCCCCCTCCCCTCCCCCCCATTCCCTTTATAAATTAAAAAGCAACACTTTCATAAATTATGTGACCTTTACCAACAGGCAGTGTGCATGGCCGGCCTGTATCTAGGAAGTGGTTAATGCCAATGTGACTATGAAACAGAATCGAAGGTTGTTAACGTACCACTATCTGCTGTTTCTGCATCTCATCCTTCATGTCGCTCAGAAAGTCAGGGACAATATCCAACAGGCAGGCTGCCAGGAACACCCCCCCGGCCAGGCAGCTAATAAAGCTTAGCAGCTTCTGATGCACCTCTGAAAAATAACGGCAGAGGTTACACAAACCCTGCAGTGCCTTCATTAAATCCCTCGCAACGGCTTGAACATCACCTAAAGGCCAGAATGTGAGGTACCGGTCAAGCGACCGGGTTCCTTTTTGATGGCATTATCATCATCATCATCGTTTGTTTAAAGCGCCAGCATATTCCACAGCGTGGTACAAAAGGGGTACAGAGTTATGTATATATTACATAGACAATTACATACAGGTGAGGATGAACACGCACACACAGATACAGAGAGGTAATGAGGGCCCTGCTCGTGAGATCGTGCGCACACACACACACACACACGCACACACAGTTAAATCTGTACGCCAACATTTTTTTCCCATATCGAAAATAACGCGACTTTTTCGATGACTCAGACTTTGTTCCTGCGGCGTGTGCGACTGCATGCATGGCGCGCACAAAATACAGCCCTCTATGGGGCAGGCCCCAGTCGGCGTGTACGCACACAGCGCGATGGCGCGACCACTTTCCAAAAGACAAGGCATTTGTCTTTTATTATTTTTTTATATATAATGTTTTACTAGGAAGTAATACACAGTTACCCATCGTTTTTAAGTACGTCCTGGACACAGAGTTATTATTTTAAAAAAAATATTGGCCGAGTGATGGCGGCGATTCAGCCAATGAGGGCAAACCAGCCGCGTGACGTCATTGCCGCGCCCCAGCAACCCCTGTTCTCTTCATGCCAAGACGCGCGTCCCATCGGGACCCCTAGACTTCAGCTGAAACTGATGCACGCGCTGCAAGGCGCTCCGATGCGAGCAGGAACTGGGGCCGCAGCCTAAAGAGACAAGTGGTGTCTGATTGTGTTTGCTTCACCCCAAAGAGAAGGTAACTGGGTTTATTTACATGCCAGTCCTGGAATAGAATAAGCCAGGAAGTAGCCGCAGTGAAATCCACACCATACTCCAGGTTAATATTTTACAAAAAGTGTCGGTGAAACGTCTAAAATACACAATACACATAACCTGTGCTGAAGCACGGACTAATTGAGACACGTATTGAAGCAGGGATATACTGAAAACCTGACCTGTTGGGGGGGGGGGAGAGGACTTGAGGACTGGAGTTGAGCACCCCGGTCCTAGAGGTGCTTCAAAACTGCATACGATTCGCAATCATTAGGAACACTGTGTTTGTGCAGAATCCCTTGCATGTTAGGGTATATAGGGAACGATCAGATGCTCAGCGATACACCTTACTTCTGAGAGAAAGTGACACAGGGAAATCATTTCCCAACCCGACTGTTAAACCACTATGGATAAATCAAGCTGTTAACAAGCATCTGACATCCCTTGAAGAAGTACGCGCATGCGTACGAAACGCGTCGGGAAGTTTCGAGTTCTTAGAGTGTTTTTAGCGTGGTGAAGTCTGCAGTCCTTAAGGAGAAATCTGCAGTTTATAAAGTGCTCCAACCCGGTCACGGTGATATCGCGGTTGCTGAGGAGGATCGGAGCTCGTGGTGGGACTACAGCGGAAGAGACGTCACGTCCGCCTAGAGGCCCCGTCATCTGAGTCATCTGCCTTCCATCCTGGTCACGTGTGGACGCCAAGCAGGGAGCTCCGGTCGCCATCTTGAGAGCCCAGCTGCATGCATCCAGTTCGTTGCCTTCACTTATCCAGCATCTTGTGAGTAGGGTTGTAATTTTACCCCTCCGGATGCGGTTTATGCACCTTTCACACCCCAATAAATTTGCTTTTTATTAAATATATACCTGTGCTAGTGTTTCACGTTTGTATGTCTTGTATGTATTTTGTTGTTAGTCTTGGTCCACACATCCCCCCCAGTGTTTATTTACTGCACCATTATTGTTCTCTTCTCTTCCTTTTTTCCACATATATCCCGTCGAGGTGAGAATTATCTTAATACATCATCTCAAGGACTTGCCATTTGGATCCTACACCCACTCGGTTTGAATTTTATATTTTTTTGGCGCCGGTTTTTCTTTTTTTCATCATGTCACTCTGATTGGTTGTACCACCAGTCACTCACCTGGCTGCCTATATATAATTATAATTTTATTTGTTTTACTATTAGCGCTGTGTTGCACCTATCTTTTTTTCTGTGTTAACAAGCAAGGACACAACAATTCGTGTGCACCCGAGATCCCACTTGTGTGTAAGAGTGTGGTGTGGTAACAGATGGTAAATAAAGTGCCCCATTCGTAGGTGTAACACATGGGGTTAATATCCCACAACCGTGTGTATATACCATACATAGACACCCTGGTAGAAATATATCATCATACAATTTAGGCAAAAGTTGTCATAGTGCAAACATAAGATATAAGGTCTGGTGAGTCCAGATCCTATATCCCAGAATCACTTAGTACCAGCAGTATACTTCGCACGCTGGAGTCTCAGCTGCAACTATGGTGTGTGTGTGTGTGTGTGTGTGTGTGTGTGTGTGTGTGTGTGTGTGTGTGTGTGTGCAAACAGCCTGTGACAATAAAGCTGTGCTACAAGCAGTGGATACAAATGTATGTGTTGCTAATGTATCAACAGCAACATCCTTGTGTTCAAACTGAACACGATACTGGTATGCTTGTAATGCGCTAATTAATAATAAAAAAGCACCATACATCTGTTTATCTTGAAGATCATTCACACTCAATTCACCATGTCGGCGTTACCGTCCTGACGTCACTCCCCGTTTGTCTCGATACAAGAGAGACAGGAAAAGCCAGAGTTATAATAAGAATAAAAAATTGTTGCATTAAATGAGTAAAAGGTAAAACGTATTCAGTTTACAGATATTTCATGGACAGTCAGAGATGATTATGGGCATAAGTCACATTTACAGGATTAAATGTGTGTTAAGAGGTAGGATAGTCCTGCAATGTGTTAGAAGAGAGTTAGGATAGGCCTGCAATGTGTTAGAAGAGAGGTAGGATAGGCCTGCAATGTGTTAGAAGAGAGGTAGGATAGGCCTGCAATGTGTTAGAAGAGAGGTAGGATAGGCCTGCAATGTGTTAGGAGAGGTAGGATAGGCCTGCAATGTGTTAGAAGAGAGGTAGGATAGACCTGCTATGTGTTAGAAGAGGTAGGACAGGCCTGCAATGTGTTAGAAGAGGCCCTGACTCAAGGAGCTTACAATCTATAGGTGGGGTAAGTAGACATTTGGGTACTGGGGTGAAGGTTGCCGAGTTTCAGAAGCAATAGAGTAGCTGTAATATTACCAACGGCAGCAAATGGTGGACACCCAATGGCTATCTGCCTTTGGGGCAACGAAGATGCAGACTGATAATGGTTATTTAAGTGAATAAACCCCAGAGTACTTATTTAATCAAATGTTTTACCAGGAAGTAATACATTGAGACTTGCCTCTCATTTTCAAGCATGTCCTCGGATCTATGGCAGGGATTCTCCAAGCACTGATGTGGGGTATTGCATCCCAATCTGGACTTAACTGGCAGAGACTTGAATCGTAGTTAATGCCAGATCCGTGTCTGATAATACGCAGGATGATGTGATCACCAAGGTTGGAAATAGGACACAGCCTCTCCCTAACCAATATGCTGTGAAGAACTCTTCCCATGCTGGAGAAGAGTCCAACGCCATTCAAATAAATGTATTCTCCAGCACAGGAAAACCGCTTCATTTGACCCATGTCCCTTACTAGTACCAAACTGGTTCAGCCGGTCATTTCAGGAATCCAAAAACATCTGCTTTGTAAGAACTGGCTGCAAAGATCTGTGCCTGTCATTAACATCCGCTGCACGTCCGAGAAGAACTTCATGGAAACAATGAGGTTTAACCAGAGATATAATATTCTGTATTCGAGCTACTGTACTTACAGAATCCCCAGTCCCATGCCTGCACAAGACAGGACAGTATACTGTAGCAAACAATATGGACTTCAACATTCTGACCCAATCACGCAGCAAACTATCCACTGACTAATGATTAGTCATTTATTTCAATGTTGCCGATACATGTAAAATTACTAACCACCATGTTTTTTTCTGCGTCTTTAACAAAGATTATAACTCATCTGTCTAAATATCAAATGGAGGATACAATTAAAGAAAGCAGAATATCTGACCGGTATTTATTGGACTATTGAAGGAGCTTACTAATACCCAGTTCGAACCCTGGGGTAAGCTCCTTGTGACACTGGGCCAGTCACTTTATCTCCCTGTTCCTCAGGCAGCAAAATTAGATGGTCAGCAATATGGGGCAGGGACTTATTGTGCCTGCAAAATTTCATTGCACAGTGCTGCATAAACTGTCACCGCTATATGAAAATTTATAATTGAGAAATTGTGTACCCAGAGGGCTGTAATAAATACCCAACTGTGCTCCCTAGTTTCCTGTTCTGCTCTTCTCTCCCATCCCTTTCAGTTTTTCCCCTATAGGGTGTGTCTGCACTGATCAGCAGAATAAAAGTATATTGTCCTGTGTAGTCAGATGACAGAAAACAAGTCATGCGATTTAAACATTTATACATGGGTTGGAACAAATATTATGGGCACGCACTCTCTGCCCCCCTCCCCCATGTTATTACTGAATACATTTTACATTGTTTACAAAAATAACATATAAAGTAACTTTTAAAACAAAGCAGCATCTTTAAGCCTATTCCTTAGATGTCATCAATGCATAGAAGTCGCATTAATTACTCCCTGGCGTTGTTATACTCCCCAAAACGTAATAAGCCAAGTGTGTTATTCAGCATGATGCTTGTCCCATCAGGGAGGTCTCCAGACACTGCTCAGAGACCACCCTCAGTAACATGACTCACCTTCTCCAGCTGAGTCTCGCAGCCATTTCACTTTGGACGGTACCAGCCCAAAAAAGAGCGTGAGAAACAACAGTCCAAACAGGCAGCCCACCTTCACCTGCAGCAAGTATTCCATTGTGCCCCAAACTGGGACTCAGCCCTGATTACTAAACTTCTGGGCACAACAGGCTGATTCCCCTCTATGTTGCACTGCAATCAAAGGGAGATCCTCGTGCTACACTGTCCCAGCAGCTCCACCTCCGGGTTAATGAGTGCAGAGCATGGGATCAATATGGTTTATTGATCCCTGCAGCCCCCGATCCTGTAGGACGTGATTTAAACCCCAATCACATTGTATATAGTGCAGAGCTCAGCACAATCTCTATCCGGCTCACTCCTAGCCACGCTGCCTCCCCTCCTCCACGTGTTTACTGACTCACTCCCGACCACGCCCCTTTACTACTCTGGGATTGGCTAAGGAGGAAGCGGCAGGGCGGAGATAGAACGCGGGACTGGATATTGGGGCGGGGCTACCAGGCGCTGGTGGGCGGAGTTAGAGTCCTGGCTAGGGATGGAATGTGTAGCAGCTGGTCTGCTGGCAGTCACAGGTCCTGTGTATGTGTGAGCAGGAGACGGGATGTGTGAGCAAGAGGCCGGACATGTGACTGGGCCAGAACAATAATCATAGTATTAGACAATAATAACATTACACATATGGGGCTTGCACATTCTACTCACATGGCTAATGCCCTTTTACCCCCAGATTTATCAAGCTCAGTTCTGGGTGAACACCAGGGTTGCCCCCTTCTATTTAAGGCGAACCCGCAGACTTTTTCCAATTACATTTTTATTTTATTTTTTACATTTTATCTATTAATATATTTACTTCTCTTACCTTCTGCGGTAGCGGCAGCATCTCCCGGCATCTCCTCCTGCAAGGTCCCGTCAACATGGCTCCACGACATCAAATGGTGCAGCAAAATAACGTCACGTGACGTTGCGGCGCCATGCAGTGTCAAGTTGCCACGACATCTGATCTCAGACGCGCTATTAGAGAGGGTTGGGGTTCCTTACAATGCATCTGATCTCAGGCACGCTATTAGAGAGGGTTGGGGTTCCTTACAATGCATCTGATCACACAGTTGCTATTAGAGAGGGTTGGGGTTCCTAACAATGCATCTGATCTCAGACGCGCTATTAGAGAGGGTTGGGGTTCCTTACAATGCATCTGATCTCAGACGCGCTATTAGAGAGGGTTGGGGTTCCTTACAATGCATCTGATCTTAGGCACGCTATTAAAGAGGGTTGGGGTTCCTTACAATGCATCTGATCACACAGTTGCTATTAGAGAGGGTTGGGGCTCCTCAGAATTTCACTTAGGGTTCCTTTACCAAAAAAAGGTTGAACACCACTGGTATAACCTCTGTTCTTTTAATGTAATCATGTACTGTTATAACTCTATGCACAGGATTTACTTGAAAACGAGAGGTAACTCTCAATGTATTACTTCCTGGTAAAACATTTTTATAAATAAATCAAAGTTACCATGGTAACCTCAGAAGCTAGAGAGAATGAAAATCATGATTATTTTTTAACATACATTTTTTTTGTTAAAAACAAATTGCAGGACCTGCTTAGAGGGACATCACCCCACCAAATAATCTTGTTAATTCCTAAATAAGACACAGCTTTTTAGGCTTCGGCCCCAGTGTTACCTGTGGCGCGTGCACAGTTGAAAGCCGCGTTGTGTGGTCTGTAGGGGAGCGATGGGATGTGCGGGGGGCGAGGCCATGATGGGGGGGGGGCACAGCAATGATGGGGCATATCTGCCCTTCCATTGGCTGCGCGCCGTCACGTGGTCGCGGCACGGGAAGACAACATTCTTGTCTTCCCTGCCAGCGTACGCGTCATCGCGCTTTGCGCGCCCACACACATATGGCCACTGGGACCTGCCCCATAGAGGGCAGTGCTGGGTATGTGGTGCACACACTATAGCCTACACTGGACACTCAGCCTTAGGTTGAGAGATGGGAGAGATGCAGGACATTGTTATAAATGCAGGACACGGATCCTCCCTAAATCCTAATCGATTACTTGCTACTGCAGGGGCAAGTGAAAAGAAAGAAATTATCACAATGTGGCGCTCAAAGATAATTAGTGTACTTAAATGAGTGAATCTGATAAATATCAGTGCAATGGTTGCTCGTGAAAATTCAATGATGTTGAAGCTTCAATGATTCAATGATGTTGTATGTGCTTTTTTCCACATACGTTTGCGCTTCCCTACGAATATGGACTTTTGATACTACAGGGGTTAATATGTCGGTGCATTTTCAGTTGAGATGCATTTCATTGCTACCATATGCTTTTTTCAATGCCAACGCAACATGACATCTGTAAAGAAATTCAGTTTGTTTTGTATATGTGAATGTCAAATATATTCATAAAAGTGGCCTTGTGGGGTTTATTCCTCTAACAGCGATTGTGGCACTGTCACAGAATAGTGGATAACACCCTATGGCCCATATACACGAAAGGTCGCTTAGTTTAGCATATCTTAACTTCCATTTATTTGAATTAGGGTGTGCTGAAGTGTAGCATAGGGGCATATATCTCATACTGAAGATACTGTTAAACTGCTTCTCTATTTAAGAGAAGCCTGTGAACTTCGCTTAATTGAATTTAATGTAAACACTTCCCTGAAGCTAACAATGTGTCTGCAGCTCACATCTCTTGCTGCTTAGATCTTCGTTAAATAGCTGATAAGAGTTAATCATCTTCGGAAGTACACAGGCAGGGTTTGTTGGTGTGAGTCTAAGGCCTCGGGCATGGTCAGCGCTTAGGCGCTGACCCGTGCTGAGGCCCGTTGCTGCTCGGCACTGAGCCCCTGCAGCCGCAATGAGAGCGGCTTTAGCAGGGGCTCGCGCACGCTTCCGCAAGCGTGTGGAAGTGTAAGTCTTAGCAAAATTTTAAATTCAAGCGCTCACGGGAGCGCAGGACCGGTCACGTGAGCGGTTCGCCCAATGAGGGCGAACCAGCTCCGTGACGTCACAGCTCCCCCTCGCCCCCGGACGGCGCGCGGTCTAAGGCCAGGGAAAGCACCCGCTTTCCCTCAGCGTCAGCGCGCCTCCACCCGGCTCCATTCACCCTGGACGCAGCCTAAGACAGGTCTCACAAGAAGAGACTTGCAGTTCACTGAGAAATGAAACAAGATAAAGAAAACATTTTTAAACATTCTTTGCTTGGGTTACATTTGATGCTTCTTGGCTTTCCTCCAATCTCACGTAGATGTGCTGGGGTGCAACTTAGCTGGTATGAAGAAGTTTGCTTTATGGAATACTACAGAGACAGTTTTTTTAAATTTATTTATCAAATGTTTTACCAGGGAATAATACAATGAGAGTAGGGTGACCAGATGAGTCGGTGTTTAGGGCTCTGCCCCGACTTTTTCGGTTTTGTATCCTCCTGGCAAACGTCGATCGCGCACGAACAGCCGGCAAGCTCTGTTCGCGCATGCGCATGAGTGACTGGCAGACGCCGATAGCGCACGAGCAGCCACCAAGTGCTGATCACGCATGCGTGGTCGGCAAGCGCTCTTTGCGCATGACCAGTCGGTGCTCGCAGTTCGCGCCTGCACTGTCGGCGAGCGCTGACTGCGCGTGCGTGACATTTGTCACGGTTTTTGGAACTCCGTCTTTAGACCTCCTCGCTGACGGAGCTCTGAGGACGGGGGTCCAGCTGTCCTGTGAGGAAGCTGTGTCTGCCGCACGAGCAACCCCGGAGGGTGCAGAAGAGAAGAGGGGAGAGATGCAGGAGAAACCCTTAAACAGTGTTCAAAGTTTTAAAGAACATCTCAAATGTGAGTGAGACCATAGGCTGTTGCTAATACACATTTGAATATTGAAACAAATGGCACTATTGTTTCTTTATAAACAATAAACAATTCTTTATTGTTACATTATACATATACTTATCTACTCTCCCTGAGGCTCCTCTCCTCTTGTTCTCCTGGAACCTAACCTTCTAGAATAGTTCCTCTTCCTTAAATACCCCTGCGTGACGTCTGGATCCTCGTCGCAACCCAAGGTGGGGCCCAGCATATGACAGCCATGTTAGTAACACTTTAGGAGGGGTGTTACATTAGTAATATAAGAATAAATTGTAGCTGCTGAGTTACACTGGAGGATTGATTGAAACTGGAAGGCAGCCATTTAGTGATCCCTGGGAAGCAGGATCTTTGCTTATCGATCAATAGCTTAGGTAATTACTTTCATTTTTTAAGTACTGTTTAGACTGCCTCTTTAAAGTAGCAATACCGTTTGCATTTTTGTTTCTGTTTTAATAAATGCTGCAGTTGCTTACTTAATGAAATTTAATGATCTAAACTGCCGAATGATCTGTGGGGTGAGATTTTCCTAGGGAGGGGGGTGAGGGGGGGGCAGCATTGCAGAGGCCCCGCGCTCTTCCCCAAGGCATTTAAATTATATGCCGGGGTATCACGTGAGGCCCCTGCAACTCTAAACTTACCTGGACTCTTCCGGCGTCAGGACTCGTGTCCATGGCAACGCGGCATCAAATGACGCCGCGGGGTCATGCGACGTGACGTCACATGCGTCAAATGACTCTGCGGGTCACGTAACGTGACGTCACATGATGCTGGGTCGTCATTGGACACCGCATCAAGGTAAGGGGAGCACCAAAGGAGGAAACGGAGGGGGGCGCAGGAGCAAAAGTTTAATACTACACAACTGATTCATGTAAAAAAACCACATACAGGATTTTGAGTATATTGCTGCTTTTTACAGACTTGCTCACTTATCTCTTAGGGTCCATGTAAGTTGCAGGCAATCATTACATTTTATGCTTTGCGTTGCTATATTTTGATTTACCAACAAATAATTAACCAGCCAACTAACTTAAGTGTGCATGTGTAACTAATAGTATGTTACATGCAAACTATCACAAAATAGTTGCACATGAAATTAAAAGGTGTGCTTTGTTCCAAGATAAATATAAATACTTCAGTGTCGCTCTTCTCCCAGAAACAGTCAGATATGAGGTGCACGGAAATGTAATGGTCTTTAGTACAAATGAATCATCGAAACTTTATTGGGCTGTCACCGCAAACTTCCTTTTTTTCCCCCATTGGCCAGAAATATTTAAAGGAGAACTAAGCACAAATATCATCCAGAAAGAAGAACAGGGACAAAGGCCAATGGATGAATGTGAAAGATCAAAGCTTTATTAGTATGATTCACTAACATCATTTAACCCTTTGGGTACAACAAATTCCATTGGAACCAGCACTCAAATAAATTGAAATGGAAAAAGACTCACTTTTCAGTTGCAAAAAAAGCTCCGGATTTAATGGGTTGTTTGGTGGAACAAAGACATAAGACTACTTCTTCCCATTCTGGGACAAAACAATGGCACCATATGTGTATAATAAAAAAATTGTGTGTGGCGAGCACGTGCATTTTAAGTGAAACTTCTTCGTCTTTTGTCACTTTTGTCACAGAAATTGTATTTGTGATGGTAATTTTTTTTAATTAAAAATCTAAACACAATTTCAGTGACAAAACGCAAAGATGTTTGAATTAGAACGTGCATACTCAGCACATCCTGTTTTAGCTATTTGCACTTCTATATTTATACTAACTGTGAATTCCTTGTGTGTGTGTGCACATGTGTGTGTGTGTGTGTGTGTGTGTGACTGCGCATGTGTGTGACTGCGCATGTGTGTGACTGCACTTTATTTTTAAAGGTTTTTATTTTCCATTCATTTGAAAAAGTTTTCTTCAGGTCAGAGGACCCTGCAGCACAATGTATAATAGCACATACTAGTAGCACATGCCAGCAGCAGTGTGTGTGTGTGTCTCGGTGTGTGTGTTTGTGAGAGTGTGTGTGTGTGTCAGTGTGTGTCAGTGTGCAGTCCCAGCAGTGCAGAAGCCGGTGGTGAGTCTGCGAGAGGAGAAGGAGAGAGGGGGGATCTCCCAGCAGTGCAGTCTGGAGAAGCCCCCCAGGTGTTCAGCATTGTGTCTCCTTTACCCTCCTCCGTGCTGCCTTCCGTTCCTTTCCTCCTCTCCGGTGACTGCTGCTGTTGGAAGCTGACATCGCTGATGGCCTCTTCTGCCAGCAGTGACATCACTTCCGTCACCACTGATGTCCGTTCCCACCAACTCCCTTTACCGCCATGCAATTGTCCTCATGTGGTACTGTAGGTGCCGCTAAAGAAGTTTCACTTCAAAAAGTCTTATTTATATCAATGGGATTTTTTCATTTAATACATATAGAGCACTGATTTTCCCCCAGACTTGCACCAGTTTTGCCTTGATAAATATTCTCCATAGACCCCAAGGATTATTATACAAAGGTAAATATAATGTCTGAGAACATTACTTATCATACCAGGGGACAGAGGTGCCAAATGCTACATCAAATTGACAAAACATATATGGTAACTAGCTGATATACCCGGCGTTGCCCGGGATTGAATGGTCCCGCTCCCCCTCTCTGTCCACTCACCCCCTATCTCTGCTCCCCATTGCCCTCTCTCTGTGGGTGGGTGAGTTAGTGACTGGGTGAGTTAGTGACTGGGCGGGTGAGTTAGTCAGTTAGTGATTGGGTGGGTGAGTTTGTGAGCGGGCGGGTTAGTGAAGGCGGGTAAGTGAGTTAGTGAGCGGGGTCTCAGCTAGTGACTGGGTGGGTGGGTGAGTGAGTGAGTTAGTGACTTTGAGTTAGTGACTGGGTGAGTTGGTGACTGTGTGGGTGGGTGAGTTAGTGAGTGGGTGGGTGAGTTAGTGAGTGAGTGGGTGGGTGGGTGAGTTAGTGACTGGGTGAGTTAGTGAGTGGGTGAGTTAGTGACTGGGTGGGTGAGTGAGTTAGTGACTGGGTGGGTGAGTGAGTTAGTGAGTGTGTGAGTTAGTGACTGGGTGGGTGAGTGAGTTAGTGACTGGGTGGGTGAGTGAGTTACTGACTGGGTGGGCGAGTGAGTTAGTGACTGGGTGGGTGGGTGATTGAGTTAGTGACTGGGTGGGTGAGTTAGTGACTTGGTGTGTGGGTGAGTTAGTGACTTGGTGTGTGGGTGAGTTAGTGACTGGGTGGGTGAGTTAGTGACTGGGTGTGTGGGTGAGTTATTGACTGTGGGTGGGTGGGTGAGTTAGTGACTGGGTGGGTGAGTGAGTTAGTGACTGGGTGGTTGAGTTAGTGACTGGGTGGGTGGGTGAGTTAGTGACTGGGTGGGTGGGTGAGTTAGTGACATGAGTTAGTGACTGGGTGGGTGGATGAGTTAGTGACTGGGTGGGTGAGTTAGTGATTCGGTGGGTGAGTTAGTGACTGGGTGGGTGAGTTAGTGAGTGGGTGGGTGAGTGGGTGGGTGAGTTAGTGACTGGGTGGGTGAGTGAGTTAGTGAGTGGGTGTGTGAGTTAGTGGCTGGGTGTGTGAGTTAGTGGCTGGATGGGTGAGTTAGTGACTGGGTGGGTGAGTTAGTGACTGGGTGGGTGAGCGAGTGAGTGAGTTAGTGTCTGGGTGGGTGAGTTAGTGACTGAGTGGGTGAGTTAGTGACTGGGTGGGTGGTGAGTTAGTGACTGGGTGGGTGGGTGAGTTAGTGACTGGGTGGGTGGGTGAGTTAGTGACTGGGTGGGTGAGTGAGTTAGTGACTGGGTGGGTGGGTAAGTGAGTTATTGACTGGGTGGTTGAGTTAGTGACTGGGTGGGTGAGTTAGTGACTGGGTGGGTGGGTGAGTTAGTGACTGGGTGGGATGATTGAGTTAGTGACTGGGTGTGTGGGTGAGTTATTGACGGTGGGTGGGTGAGTTAGTGACTGGGTGGGTGAGTGAGTTAGTGACTGGGTGGGTGGGTAAGTGAGTTAGTGACTGGGTGGTTGAGTTAGTGACTGGGTGGGTGAGTTAGTGACTGGGTGGGTGAGTTAGTGACTGGGTGGGTGAGTTAGTGAGTGGGTGAGTTAGTGACTGGGTGGGTGGGTGAGTTAGTGACTGGGTGTGTGAGTTAGTGGCTGGGTGGGTGGGCGATTGAGTTAGTGACTGGGTGGATGGGTGGGTGAGTTAGTGACTGGGTGGGTGGGTGAGTTAGTGACTGGGTGGGATGATTGAGTTAGTGACTAGGTGGGTGTGTGAGTTAGTGACATGAGTTAGTGACTGGGTGGGTGGGTGAGTTAGTGACTGGGTGGGTGAGTTAGTGACTGGGTGGGTCAGTTAGTGACTGGGTGGGTGAGTTATTGACTGAGTGGGTGAGTTAGTGACTGGGTGGGTGAGTTAGTGACTGGGTGGGTGAGTTAGTGACTGGGTGGGTGAGTTAGTGACTGGGTGGGTGAGTTAGTGACTGGGTGGGTGAGTGAGTTAGTGACCGGGTGGGTGAGTTATTGACTGGGTGAATGAGTGAGTTAGTGACTGGGTGAGTGAGTGAGTTAGTGACTGGGTGGGTGGGTGAGTTAGTGACTGGGTGGGTGGGTGAGTTAGTGACTGGGTGGGTGAGTGAGTTAGTGGTTGAGTGAGTTAGTGACTGGGTGGGTGGGTGAGTTAGTGACTGGGTTGGTGACTGGGTGGGTGAGTAGTGATTGAGTGGGTGGGTGAGTTAGTGACTGGGTGGGTGGGTGAGTGAGTTAGTGACTGGGTGGGTGAGTGAGTTAGTGACTGGGTGGGTGAGTGCATTAGTGAATGGGTTGAGTTATTGACTGGGTGGGAGTTAGTGACTGGGTGGGAGTTAGTGACTGGGTGGGTGAGTGCGTTAGTGACTGGGTGGGTGAGTGGGTGAGGAGTGAGTGACTGGGTAACATTTCCCCCTCCCCCCCATACCAGAGGTGGCGGCATGAAGCTAGAGGGCAGGCCGGCATCCCCCCCGAACCCCCCATACCTCCCGTGGCAGCGGCATGCAAATAGTTAGCGTCCCGGCATCCCCCACACCTCAGGCGGCATGAAGATAGCGGTTAGGGGCCAAAGGGCAGGGAGGGGTGAGGGGGCCAAAGGGCAGGGAGGGGCGGGAGGGGCAGGGAGGGGCAGGAGGGCCAAAGGGCAGGGCGGGGGGGCAAAGGGCAGGGAGGGGCAGGGGGGCCAAAGGGCAGGGAGAGACGGGGGGGGCAAAGGGCAGGGAGGGACGGGGGGGCCAAAGGGCAGGGAGGGACGGGGGGAGCCAAAGGGCAGGGAGGGACGGGGGGGCCAAAGGGCAGGGAGGGGCGGGGGGGCAAAAGGGCAGGGAGGGGCGGGGGGCCAAAGGGCGGGGGGGCCAAAGGGCAGGGAGGGGCGGGGGGGCCAAAAGGCAGGGAGGGGCAAGAGGGCAGGGAGGGGGGCAAAGGGCAGGGGGGGCAAGAGGGCAGGGGGGCAAGAGGGCAGGGAGGGGGGGGGGGCAAGAGGGCAGGGAGGGAGGGGGCAAGAGGGCAGAGAGGGAGGGGGCAAGAGGGCAGAGAGGGAGGGGGGCATGAGGGCAGGGGGGTCAAGAGGGCAGGGAGGGATGGGGGCAAGAGGGCAGGGAGTGAGGGGGCAAGAGGGCAGGGAGGGGGGCAAGAGGTCAGGGAGAGAGGGGGCAAGAGGCCAAAGGGCAGGGTGGCAATGGGCAGAGGGGCAAAGGGGAAAAGGGCAGGGGGGGCAAAGGGCATTGAGAGGGAGGGCAGGGGCGGCAAAGGGCATTGGGAGGGAGGGCAGGGGGGGCAAAGGGCATTGGGAGGGAGGGCAGGGGGGGGCAAAGGGCAGGGGGGGCAAAGGGCAGGGGGAGGGAGGGCAGGGGGGGGCAAAGGGCAGGGGGAGTCAGGGACGCGGTAAATAAGCCATTTCCCTGCATGTACTCACCTTGCACACGGCGTGTGGGTCCCGGCCGCCCTCCTCCTCCACCTCGGGCTCCTCCGCGGAGACAGCCGGAGGAGCGGCCTGTGTGAGGGGAGAGCCGCGTGCTCTCTGTGTGTGTGTGGGGGGGGGGGGGGAGGGAGGGGGTGTGAGCGTCGAGTGAGAGAGCGGCCTCGCCGGGTGAGAGAGCGGCCTGTGTGAGGGGAGAGCCACGTGCTCTCTGTGTGGAGGGAGGGGGGGGGTTGAGCGCCGGGTGAGAGTCCCCTGCTGTGTCCTGGGCACTCGCTCCGCTCCCCCGCTGACTGTAGCGGCGCCGGGTGGGGGGAATGGGGGGAGTAGTAGGAAAAAGCGTGGGAAAGCGGGAGACCCGGGGAGAGGAGGAGGAGGTGGTGTGTGGTGTGTGGTGTGTGGTGTGTGGTGTGTGGTGTGTGTGTGTGTCCCCTTCACTCCGCCTCAGGCCAATGAGAGGGGGGCGGGCGGACCAAGGGAGCAATCTCATTGGCCTGGCCCAAGGCCCAAGGTCCAATGAGATTGCCGCTAGGGACACAGGGAGGGACACAGGGAGACACATACAGACACGGACACATATAACACTTTCAGAAATATATAGTAGATAAGTATAAAGTTTAAATACTTGAATAATAATAGTAATTACTTGTTTTTTTTGTTATCATACCAGCAATATGTGAAATATACAGAAAATACAAAAAACATTCTCAGATTCCAGAATCCAGAGGCAGCTGTTGGATTTTCGGGGCTTTAAATTATTTTTCTTCTTTTGGATATTGTTAGGACCAGTATGTCAGGCCAGAATCTGCACTTGTCTGATCATAACTAGTTAAGAGTCTGTAGTCAGCCTTTTGCTGAAATATAATTTCTAAATGCACTCAGTTTCTGCCAAATTACATTTCCTTTCTTCCTGCTCAGGATATTGCTAAGATATTTTTTGTATTGTCAGTCTCCTGCTCTTTTAGTTAGAATATAATAGACTGGTTCTCTGCAAGAAGCAAAATAGTGTAATTTAGGTGCTAAAGATTCAAGGTCTCTTTTGATAACAGACAATGAATAAGCTATGTATTCAGACATTGCTTGTATTTGGAGAGACACGTCCCAAAATCATGCACTAATATGTCCTGCCCCTAAATCACACCTCTAATCAAAGCTACGCCCAAGACACACCCAGGATACGCCTATGTTACGCCTATGTTACGCCTATGTTATGCCTCTAACCAATATCTTATTTTTCCTGTATAAAAGTCATTACCCTATGAGTAATAAATAGAGGCAAAGGATTTGAAACCTGGCGTGCGTTACGTTTCATTTCTTTCATATTCCCAGGCCTGTAAGTTCAACAAAGATCGAAGATAACAAGTTGCAGGGCGTGATTAAGCTTCCTGGGAAGTCTGCTGCAAACGGTGCAGATTGTGTATCCAGTCACAAGGCCTTCAGCTTTCTTGGCAGAGGAAAGGTTCCTCTCAGTTCTGAATCCTAGGCGAGGAATAACGGTTTTCCTTCAGTTTTGGTGTCAGAGTTGGGGATTCACAGAGGCGGCAAGTGAGTATATGTGATTTTTACATTGTCTCACCCCCCCTCTGGGAATTTAAAAGACCTAAATTGTGACTGAAGATTGGGTTAGAGGCCCTTTAACAAAATTTTTGGTTAAGTCCAGTAAATTTTGTGCACGACTGGACTGTTATCTCTGATCTAGTTGAACGACCATTGTATATTGTGTAAAGTATAAGAATTGTATTATTATTTATCTGCAATTATTTGTCATAATTTAGCTGTTTTTCTTTAAGCTACTAATGGGTGCTTACATGAGTAAGAATGACTCTGGGGGGAAGCCTAGGAATGTACAAGTTTTTAAATGCGAGTGTAAATCTGGTCGGACTCCTGAGGAATTTGTTGCTCAGACAGCTGGTGATTATTATTGTGACCCGTTTGTCGATTATGCAGAAGGTTGTTCTCGGCATGAAAATAAGGCAATGTATTTACAAGGCAGAGGGCAGAATAGACGGAGATCTTATGCTGGTCCCAGAAATCAATCAGGAAGAATAGCTCAGAATAATGGTGCCTGTTTTAACTGTGGTAATACTGGTCATTGGCAGAGAGAGTGCCCATATCAGAGTCAGAAGCAGGGAAGTGTTGCTTCGCCCGTGGGGGCTCAGAGTGCAAGTCTCTGTAAAAAAAAAAAAAAACATGCTACCTTATGTAAAAGAGTTTGTTTGTAACCCTGATGAATTTTTTTTTTCCTGAATGATTTCTTGTGTGAAAGATACTGTGGGTCATGCTGATTATCATATGTGTATAGGTCGCCATCCATGCATTTGCAGATAATTACAAAAATATTAATATTAGTTGCCCATGATGAAATCTAAATTTTAAAAGGTTTTAAAAAAAGGTGTACACCGAATATAGGAGAGAAATACCTCACAACAAAAAGGGAGTATATTCAGCTCTGTCCCTGGTTATAGTTTGAAAGGTTTATTCGTCCTGGCCAGGCGGATACTTTTTAAACCGGACACATTTCTTTTTGTTTGTGGTATTTCTATCTTAATGAAAGGAGGGGCACAGCCTCTCCCTTACAGTTTAAAGAATGCGAAGCATTCACATTAAAATTAACTAGCTCTGTGCTTAAGCAGTTTATTTATAAGGACAAGGTAATGTAGAACTGTTTTCTTATCTGTTTGTTATTTCTGTGAAGCTGGCTGTGTATGAGAGATGTTTTTGTGTTGTGTGTCCTGTATTGTGTGTAACCAGTAAGATAACACATTTCAATTTTATTTCTACAGGATTAAGATATGTTTGGGGATGTTTTTGTTTAAAAATGCTGGTAAGAGCTCCCAAACACTGTTTGAATTAATATATTGTATTATATATGTATATAACGCCATTAATGTGCACAGCGCTTAAAAGGAAGGGTGTCCATGGTGGCAAATGCTGCAGAGAGGTTGAGTAATATGAGCAGAGTGTAATGATATCTGTCTTTAGCAGCATGGAGGTCATCAGTTATTTTAGTGAGAATTGTCTCCGTTAAATAAGCAGTGTAGAAGCCATACAAGACAGGTAGGGTCAAGCTTGCTGGGTTTTTTTAGTCATGGTATAACTGTTGCATGTTTGAAGATATTTTGTTTAGTTTAAGAGAGGGCAGAGTTGAAACGGGATAGCATAAATTGTATTGATGGAAGTTTGCAGGAATATGAGATTTCTTTCAGAAGGCATTCAGGCGAATGAATGAAAGAATATTGCATGCTCTTGTTGGCATAGACTTGGTGTTTATAAGTAATTTGAAATATTCCCGTTATTTAATTTTTGAAAGCCCATACAAAATGCAGTTTTAGGACAGCGTGGAAAGCTTCATAACATTAAACTAATGTTACAATCCCCTGCGCGAGGGATTAATAAAACAGCGAAACCCGTTATCTGCTATCCGTACTTTGAGGTTTCTGGCGAAAAGCCTGGAACAACTGGCTGTTTGCCCAGAACAAAAAAAAAGCGCTTTGAAAATTATTATTTTTTTTATTCAGAGTGTCTTTAAAAGTTAATGCTGGTCATGTGCTCAGCACTTTGCAAAGAGTTCAAAATTATTTGTTTATTTTAAAAGGAAATCTCTTGTTCAGGATTTCAGGATTCTTATTATATTTACAGGTTCCCTATTGTTAATGCCACAGTTGTTAAAAGACCTACTGCAGGCTTTTTCTTTTAACACAAGCAGTAAATATTTTTATAGTCGCTACACATACAAATCTATTTACCAGTTTAATTTTGCTATATATCAAGCAACCTGTTTTCATAACTATAGTTGTATTTATGTTCACATAATTATATAGATAATATATGAGCAAAAGAGGGGAGATACATAGGTTATTGAAGGACTCTCTGAGATCCCTATAGAGGATTCAGAACTTGATATGTTGTAAATAATACACAATGCACAGCAGGTTCAGAATTTATTTGAAGCAATGTTAACTACAAGGGCTCTTGCAGTAATAAAGGTTGTTGCCATACTAACAGGGCTGACAGGCCCCTGGTAAAAAAAAATAATAATAATACCTTTGCAGATGTCACAGCAAAGCAGGTAGCAAGCTGTCCCTATGTTGAGGGATATATCATATCTGCCAAATTTATAATTTTGTAACCATTTATTCGTTTTTGGGTATGTCCTGGACATAGAGTTAAAGGACAGGGGATATATAATTGCAAGTGCAGTTGCATAAGTGAACAGGGTATACATTATATACAGGGCATTTCACATTTTTTTTAGCAGAATAGTTACAGTGGAGTGTTTGAGGTGAAAGCCAGGAGTGACTGTGGGTGTGGGACAATAGCCATGAGTGCACGCTGTTGGGATGCTTGATTTGTGGGGCGAGTTTTAAGGTTAGTTAGTATTAAATGACTAAAAGGTTGACACCATTTGCATCAGAGAAAATGGCAGATGGCAGTTAGGTATGAATGAGAGTAAATGTGTATTGGGAGAAGAGAGATTGATTTGTAGTTTGAGACAGTGTTTTTGTCCCCATTTTTGAAGATTGGAACAATTCTGGCAGTTTTCCAGGTCTTAGGGATATGGCCTGCAGAAAGGATAGAGTTGATTATGGAAGCAATTGGTTTGGCACAGGCTGAGGTACCAAGTTTTAGGAACTTGGATTGTAGCAAAGTCAAGTCCACATTGGTTGCTTAGTTTAAAATTTGAGGAGCGTTAATAGGGGATATCTCTGTTTATATGCGGATGCTAACAATAGTAGTAACCATATTAATACAATAATTTATTTCTAGGTATAAATTCTCTCCCTATGAGACACTTATGGGATGAGTTATGACCATCAGTAGTTCAAAGTAACGAATCAAGGACCATGTTACTGGTAATAAAACAATTAATAAGTATTGCATGCAACTAATATATATTTTTGAGTCTTTCTAGGCACAGGTTAAAGCTGAAAGTGCACCTACGCAAGACTGGTTAATGGTCAAGCATTTTCTACGCAAGCATGCTCTTCATCCCAGATGAAAAGGCAATTTAAATACTACTCATCACCAGCATTGCAGTAAAAAAATTCTTATCATCATGGATACACATCACGCACGTCAAAATAGTGCCTGCCTAGGTACAAACAGCTAATAAAGACAAAGACATAGCACCTGCAAATAAGTGTTTTGATGGACACAATACTCTCTGACCACTAATCATCAAGGGAAGAAAGGTCATAGGCAAAAAAGTCCAGGCCTCAACACATGAACTTTGAACTTTTTATTTTTACAGGTTTTTACTATTTTTTAGTTACAATGTATGCTGCTCCATTATGTTTGTGTAAGTGGTGTCCCATAAGGATGACAAAATAGTATAAGGTATTATTTGTTTAACTCTGTTTATTTTGTTTGGATTTATAGGTTAATAGAATCTCCCTGCAGAATGATATCCTGGTGGGAGAATGCTTTATCAGTCAAACACACGGTTATGTTAATTGCTCACAGGTAGAGTTAGAAACAGAAGAGAGACACCCAATACACAAGTGTTAAAAAGTAGTCTATGGGAAGAATAAGTTTCAGGGAATTTATTCCCAAATGTAGGAGTTGGGTTACTGTATGACAGGTTTACAGGGATATCCTAAATCATACAACCACAGACATTTACTCACTTAACCAAGAATAGGTTTAGTTTAAATTAATGGCTCCGCAGAATAAAATAGCTCTAGACTATATTTTAGCCTCAAAGGGAGGGGCATGTATGCGCCCTAGTTAAAGCGCAATGTTGTGTATTTATCCAGGATTCAGGGACCATGGGGACTTGTTGGTTGGATTGATTTGCTTTGAGCGAAGCTAGCGAATGTTTTTGTACATGTGTGTTTTTCCTACTCATTGCTCTCTATGTGTTAAGTACAGCAAAACTCTGATCCAGAAGTGCGTTGCAACCCCCACCGATGCTATGCCTCTCTGCGGTGATGATGTCGCCAGTCCCCCAGAAGAAGAGACCGAAGAAGAAATCAACTGGGCTGATATAATGGCCGGAAAAGAAAGGAATGAAGTTATGCACAACTTGGACATCTTGGTCCATCAGGACTATGAAATGGTTAACTGTTCTGTTCTTTAAATAGACTGTCTCTTAAAGATGTGGGGGGACTGAGAAGACTGGATATGAGGAAGGTGGGAGGTCACCAAGGGCCGTGAGTCAACCATAAGGAAAGGATCGCAAGTCAGCCATTTTGACCATAGCAGCCATCTTGGTCCATTTTGCCATTCTGAGTAAATGCAGTATGAAGGATGCGTGCAAGAAGAATGTTTGTGCAGTCGCTCTTAGCAGAAAGCAGCCCCCACCAATTCTCACAAATAGCTGACCCTTAAATTATGTGACATATTGAGATGTAAGCCATTTTCTAATCTATAGAAATATTTAATGATATATATGTCTCTATTGGTCACTACAAGGCTCTAGTCATAGAGAGGAGTACCAAATAAGGGTATTTGTTTTTTTAGAGAACAAAAAGGAGGGAATTGTTAGGACCAGTATGTCAGGCCAGAATCTGCACTTGTGTTAAGCATCCATTTTGTCTGATCATAACTAGTTAAGATTCTGTAGTCAGCCTTTTGCTGAAATATAATTCCTAAATGCACTCAGGTTCTGCCAAATTATATTTCCTTTCTTCCTGCTCAGGATATTGCTAAGATACTTTTTGTATTGCCAGTCTCCTGCTCTTTTAGTTAGAATATAATAGACTGCAAGAAGCAAAATAGTGTAATTTAGTTGCTAAAGATTCAAGGTCTCTTTTGAAAACAGACAATGAATAAGCTATGTATTCAGACATTGCTTGTATTTGGAGAGACACGTCCCAAAATCATGCGACTAATATGTCCTGCCCCTAAATCACGCCTCTAATCAAAGCTACGCCCAAGACACACCCAGGATACGCCTATGTTACGGCTATATTACGCCTCTAACCAATATCTTATTTTTCCTGTATAAAAGTCATTACCCAATGAGTAATAAGTAGAGACAAAGGATTTGAAACCTGGCGTGCGTTACGTTTCATTTCTTTCGTATTCCCAGGCCTGTAAGTTCAACAAAGATCGAAGATAACAAGTTGCAGGGCATGATTAAGCTTCCTGGGAAGTCTGCTGCAAAAGGTGCAGATTGTGTATCCAGTCACAAGGCCTTCAGCTTTCTTGGCAGAGGAAAGGTTCCTCTCAGCTCTGAATCCTAGGCGAGGAATAACGGTTTTCCTTCAGAGATGGAGGAGGGAGGGGAGGAGGAGGGAGGGGAGGAGGAGGGAGGAGGAGGGAGGGGAGGGGGGGGGCACCCATATCACTCACTGCACAACACAATAGAGAAAATAATGCATGACGCCCCCTTCCTGTCACCCTGCACGGCCCCCATCTCTCCGGACAGCACCCCAGCATCAGGTGGCTACTGGTTGAGCGCAGGCAGAAGCCCGAACGCTGTTACCAGACACAGAGAGCAGCAGGTATCAGACTGGGAATGGGAATGGGAGAGACTGGACCCCCCAATCCAGTGGAAGCCCCTAACTTGGCCTCAGTTCCGCCTAACTCTACCACTGCCAGAATCCTACAGAAAAACAGTTGATTTGTGAATTCCCAGCTTTGCCGGGACAGTCTAGAAATATTCAAAGTTAAAGTAAAGTGAAGAACATTTTGTGAGGGGGAATATTAATGGTTAGAAGCAAATACAGAACATTTAAGAATATGAAGTTTTTGTATGGAACCTTTAGGTGCAGTTCTCACCCTCTGACACAAGAGGGCACTGTTTCACAAGACTAGAGCAATGACTGAGTTCTAGTCTGACTGCAGTCTGTAAATACTTGGTTTGGACTGGGCCCATTGGGTAGGAGGCTAGCAGTGTTTGCATTGGTTTGCTCATAGCATTCTAATCCGAAATGTATCTGCTGGGTGTTCTATTGATAACTGTTGTGGTGTAGCTGTATAATAATGTCACATACCTATTTTAGGTGTCAATGGAACTCTAATTAACGTCAATGCAAATAGTTTATCTTTTATGGTTCCCTGCTAACAGTACCTCCAATATATCAGTAGTGGAGGTGTGAAGCGTACCTTGATAACCCCTATCAGTAGGGTGAGGAGTCAGGTGATCATACCGGCCAACTTTGCCTATTTTTGGGGTGCACTGATTTCTAGCTGTAAATGCTACCTGCTTCTCCCTGAAGATAATGATGCAATTAAATGGGAATTTTACCAACCTCCCGCATTTTCACCTCCCTAAAATAAGCTTTCAAATGTTGGCCAGTATGCATGTAACAAAGAGTTAACCACGCACTCATCCCCAATCAGGTGAATGGAGGTGGTTGTGCAGTTTACAGTGTGTCACAATGCTTTGCATCAAGGGTAGCCAACTCTAGTCCTCAAGGGCCATCAACAGGTCAGGTTTTCAGGATATCTCTGCTGCAGCACAGGTGGCTCAATCAGTCCCAGCTTCAGGACAGGTGGCTCAATCAGTGGCTCCGTCAATGGCTGACCCACTGATTGAGCCACCTGTGCTGAAGCAGAGATATCCTGAAAACCTGACCTGTTGGTGGCCCTTGAGGACTGGAGTTAGCCATTCCTGCTTTATACTATATGGAATAGGGAGAGGGGGGGGTGGGTGGTATGTGTGAAAATAGCCCAGCAGGAAAACCTCAAAGAGAATAAAACATGTCCCTATACTCTGCTGACCTGGATGGAGGAGGATGGGGGGGGGGGGGGGGGCGGTGCTCCATCTCCATAGTGACACATACTGAAACCAACCTGCGCAACTACAAAAGACACAAATCACAGCGGCCACGCGGTCTCACATGCTGCTCTATTATTCAGCAGGCGAATGGAACCAGTACGCTGATCGAGGCCGCTTCCCGATCCATCAATAATGCAGCAGCTTTCCCTTTGTTTTCTGGGAAAAGAGGGCCCCCCCCCACCCCCGGCCGCTGCTGGTTCTGGCAGGAGGCCGGGGGTGCAGGACCTCAGGTTACAGGCTGAGACAAGGCTGCGGTGTCAGGTGAAAGGCTGAAGTGATCCGCTTTGACATTAAAAGAAAAAAGAAGGACATTACGCCTGGCTACCTGAGCCTTTTAATCCCGATGATCTTTCACCCGGCGCGAACCCTTCCAGTGCAAATCAAACGTTCCCTAGATACCCGCTTCTTATTTTTATATGTGGGGCAATCTCCACAGAAGGAAGACTCGTTCTCCCAAGGGGCCGGATCAGAACCGGCTTAGAAGCAGAAGGGCCATTAGTTTATTGTCATTTATTTTGATACATGAAAAATGATTCTACTTAAACATTTCACAAGCATTTATAACATCTGGGCCATATACATTTACAGTGACTTAAATTATAAGTGCGTTTCAGTGTAAAAAAGTGCACTTAGATGGTTAAGCAACTGACCAGGGACAGAGTCCAAGGACCACATCAAGACTCTTCTTGGGCCGATTTGACCCGCAGAAAGACAGTTGAAGAGCTCTGTGCTACAGTATAAAGCAATGCTGAGTATGATAATACACTTTCAAAAGTCTTAGCTTATGACTGTTATCATGAGTTAAATATCTGATACTACGTCCCATATCTGGGCATCAAATACCAGATGGCGTTTAAGAGCAGAGGGATGCGAGACAAGATCACATTGTCATCTCCTATTCTCCTGTGCATTGATCTGCGATTGAAGTGCTCTAATTGGCTAACACATCTGGAAGGTTTGGGAATAGGTTTATTGATATATAAAGTGATTTTTGTTAGAGACTGTGGATTTGAACGTACTCTTAGAGACCTCATACCATTATGGCATATAAGAATATCAAGAGAGTCACATATCAGTCACCTGGCTCTCTACTTTTATCTTACCAGCCATCACACAATACAATCCATCAGCTACTGAGTAAAGCACACATGAACTTATCACTGTTTGAGAGAAACTGACTCTAAATCCAGCAGTGTGCTGGTTAATTGCACCAGGCAATCAACCAGACTCCATCTGACTGATTTGGACTTTTAGAAAAGCCTGATGTGAGAAACAGGAGAGAGATTCCTTGGCTCACATTTCGGCTGACACAGGAGAGCAGAGAAGCCTGCACACAGACATTGCTTTGAGCACAAAGGCTGTGCTGAAATCAAGACACCCAGACACCCAGAGACCTATATTTCCTGGACACAGAGGACCCAGGAACCTGCCCGAGACTGACATGGAGGGCCACTTGCTTAAGGTACCTCTGGAGACTTTGGGGTGATAGACTGGTAATGGGAATATCCCTCCATTCCTGAAGATATGGTCTGGGGCAGTAAGTTAGCCCTTCCAACGGGATAGGGGTTTGTTATTTTGTTGTTTTTTTATGTTTTTCCTGGATAAAGGAACAGGCTCAATAAAGCCAAGATATAATTTCACCATAATCGGTCTCTATTATATGAACCTCTGCAGACATCTCTTACAGTGATCTAAAATAAGAACAGTGTTGGCTAAAGGTGATCCAAGATAAGATGAGTTGTGGCTAAAGGTGATCCAAGATAAGAAGAGTGTTGTATAAAGGCGATCCAAGATAAGATGAGTTGTGGGTAAAGGTGATCCAAGATAAAAAGAGTGTTGGCTAAAGGTGATCCAAGATAAGATAAGTGTTGGCAAAAGGTGATCCAAGATAAGATAAGTGTTGGCTAATGGTGATCCATGATAAGTAGACTGTTGGCAAAATGTGATCCAAGATAAGAAAAGTGTTGGCTAAAGGTGATCCAAGATAAGATAAGTGTTGGCTAAAGTTGATCCAAGATGAGTGTTGGCTAAAGTTGATCCAAGATAAGCAGAGTATTGGCTAAAGGGGATCCAAGATAAGTAGAGTGTTGGCTAAAGGTGATCCAAGATAAGAAGAGTGTTGGCTAAAGTTGATCCAAGATAAGTAGAGTGTTGGCTAAAGTTGATCCATGATAAGAAGAGTGTTGGCTAAAGTTGATCCAAGATAAGTAGAGTGTTGGCTAAAGTTGATCCAAGATAAGTAGAGTGTTGGCTAAACTTGATCCAAGATAAGAAGAGTGTTGGCTAAAGTTGATCCAAGATAAGTAGAGTGTTGGCTAAAGTTGATCCAAGATAAGTAGAGTGTTGGCTAAAGTTGATCCAAGATAAGTAGAGTGTTAGCTAAAGTTGATCCAAGATAAGTAGAGTGTTGGCTAAAGTTGATCCAAGATAAGTAGAGTGTTGGCTAAAGTTGATCCAAGATAAGTAGAGTATTGGCTAAAGTTGATCCAAGATAAGAAGAGTGTTGGCTAAATGGGATCCAAGATGAGACCTTTGATGGAGCTTCTGTTTGTACAATGTATGAGAAATGACACTGCAGAGAGATCAGTAGTAACGGATAGACAGGCAAATATTACAAGTATCAGGACTTGGGAAATAAGCTACAATACCCCCCTAACAAAGCTTTAGTGTTAGAATTTCTAATATCACTTTTTAAGGGATGAATTTTACGTTAATATAACCTCTTATCTATTCTCCAAGCAGGGAATGGGATGAAAGATCATCAGATCCTCAATAGAAGGGCTTTAGATATCCAATCCTATGTTAAGGATCAAGCAAAATAATTCTGGATACATTTATCCTTTGTGCACTGCCCTCAAACATGAGATAATCTGTGAGATTACCAGGAATGGCTGGATCCCGACTGAATGAAAAGGGGGATGCATTTGTGCTAAAAATTTTGTGTTCTTTCTAGAAGAAAGCAAGGGAGGAGCGGCTCAGCGAGTAAAGACACTGACTCTTTAAACAACTACACTGAGTGTGAAGCAGCGGAACCTGGTTCTAATCCCGGCGTCAGCTCCTCGTGACCTTGGGCAAGTCACTTTATCTCCCTGTGCCTCAGGCACCTAAAAAATAGGTTGTAAGCTCCACAGGGGAGGCACTCGTGCCTGCAAAAAATCTATGAATAGAGCTGTGTACACTATACAAGAAAACATTACTAAATATGCACCTTTAAGGATTCATAGGTTGAAAATTTAGTGCAATCGACAGTTACTGCTTTTTATTAATCCCTGCACTAATGGTGTCCATTGTTAATCACAATGATGCAGGACTCTCTGACAGTGAAAGGTTTTTAAGCCAGATATGGACAGGTAGGAGCATGGAGCACCCAAGACAGGTAAGTGAAGTGCTTTTGAAGGGGAAGTCCCACAGTCTGCTCCTCCCTACTGTCCTCATTGAGATGGTCAGGTGGATAAAAACCCCATTGTCCTGACATATTACTGCACTTTAGTAACCTGATCAGAGTCAGAGCTGTTGCCAGAATAAGCTGCTATCTTAACTGGAAACAGGGAGCGAGCGAAAGAAGGCGAGGAGATAGGAGAGTTTTAGAGAGGGCAAAACGAATTCCCTGTCAGGTGTATATGGTAAGTACGTTTAGGAGAACGCCGACATTTTTGTCCGAGCAGAAGCTAAGGGTTGCTTCTTGGAAACGTACAAGCGTAGGACTCTGAAACATTACAGAGGTCTTGTGGGAGGTGAGTACAAAATGAAAAGCGAGCGTTAATTCCGCGCTTCGGCGTTCTCGTGTCTTTATCCAAGACTCTCAGCTGCAAAACTGGTGCAAAAACAAAGAAAGGAATAACATAGCATAACAATTCTCCACGCAAAATTCTTGCTGAAAATATGGTATTTTTCTTTTTGATCTTTGAGGAAGCAGTTTCTCAGCTGGGAATTTCTGATAAAGAACTCTTTATGTGGGGTTCATGGGGTTGGCGTTTGATTGAGTGGTAACCCATCTCCTGACAAGCTCTTGGTTCTGTCGTGTGACAACTGAACCGGACCAGGCATGATATGCAAGTGTTACTGCAAAATGTCACTCAGAATGAAGTGGATATCACTGTCAAATGACCATCTTTATTAGACGACAATACGTTTTCATATATACAATATAGCTGATATCTGACAGGCATAATGTTACTGTCTAATAGCTCATACATTTGTGCACACTTAAATGATTATTTCATGAGTTACTCAGTGAAAAGCTTAATATAGAAATGGTACCTAGACATCACACAGGGGTATTTCATTGGGATGCATGTGGATTGTGACTGGAAGCAGACGCTATTAATGTTAGAACACATGAGATCTATTTTTAATTAGAAATGGGTATTATGAATGTGATTTATGCATTATACTTACTTGGCCCATTTGGGTTAAACTGTTTCATCACGGACACTTCTATTCTAATGTAATAGGACATGCAGAATGTCCCAGTGGTTGTGTAGAGAAGGAACACGTCCCATTTTCTCTCGCTTTTCTGTTTGAAAAGAGAAATGTCAATTCCATTTTTCTGCAAATGTTGTTTTTTTTAAACAATGCTTCTGTAAAATAGCCCAAAAGAGGTTGTCACTGGAGATGGGCGAATCCACCCAAATTCATTGCCCGGATTTTCTTGCATCCCCCCCCCCCCCAAAAAAATCAATTTCACGGTGTAAAATCCACAGGCGGATTTTGTTTTGAATCCGCGCGGATTGATCAAAAAACCGCCACGTGGATACAACCGTGGACAGATTTGTAGAAACCAATCCACAGATTCAGCAATCCGTTCGTGGATTCTTAACAATCCACCAACAGATTGCTGAACCCGCGGCTTGGATTCTACAAATCCGTCCATGAGCTGCGCAATCCGCGGAGTGCGTTGGTAATAATAATAATTAAAAATCCGCAAACCGCGAGTCGCCCTTTTTGAGATTGATCCGCTGAAATCCGCGGACCAAAGGAACCGAGCAATCCGCTGCGGATCCAAATCGGGCGCCAAAAATGCGCCCGTCTCTCGATCGTCACGAGAGGATTCCCTGAGCAGCACCTGCGGTGTCTCCCAGCCGTGGCTTTCTCTGCCCCTCTCGGATTAAAGCCGGTGGTCACTGTGCAGAGAAGCCGTTTCCTTCTGCTGGACAAGACATCAGCTCCATTTAAATGAATGAGCGCAAAATCTTGTCCAGCACTGGGACGCTGATTAGGAACCTAAGGGTCTTATCCTTTAGCAGTCAAAGCTGCCGATTGGTCTGTTTTTTGCTGAAATTCCACCATCCGCTTCAACAAGGAATTTGGGCCGAAAGTGGCCATGTCAATGGATATAGCGAAAGCCCCCACATGGTGCAGCATCGTGCAATGGGCATGGAAGCTAAAGTAATGTAATACAGCAGGTTGTCTCAACTCCAGTCCTAAAGACCCCCCAACAGGTCAGGTTTTCAGGATATCCATGCTTCAGCACAGGTGGCTCAATCAGTCACAGCTTCAGCATAGGTGGCTCTGTCTCAGCTTCAGCACAGGTTGCTCAATCAGTGGCTCAGTCTTCAACTGAGCCACTGATTGAGTAACCTGTGCTGAAGCAGGGATATCCTGAAAACCGGACAGCTTGGGAGGGCTTGAGAACTGGAGTTGAGAACCCCTGTAATACAGTAAGTAGAGAAGGGACACCTGACGAAGGGGTTAACCCCCTAGACCATTGTGTGTTGTTCTGTTCTGTCTCCGTGTCTCTGTGTCGACTGCATGTGCGTGCGGCAGAGCATCGTCCCTGCTTACTGTGTTACATCGGTGGCTGGTAGGATTCCAGCACATTATCTGCGCATCAGCATCAGATTATCGGAGGTACCTGTAACAGTGAGGGCTTCTACCCTCTATGCCGACTGGCTCAGCTCCGGAATTCAAGGGACGCCAACTTCAAGACTGAAGAACTGACCCACTGATTGAGCCACCTGTGCTGAAGCTGGGATATCCTTAAAACACGTCAGGTATTAAGGATATCCCTGCTTCAGCACAGGTGGCTCAATCAGTCCCAGCTTCAGCATAGTTGGCTCAATCAGTCCCAGCTTCAGCACAGGTGGCTCAATCAGTTGCAGCTTCAACACAGGTGGCTCAATCAGTGGCTCAGTCTTCGACTGAGCCACTGATTGAGCCACCTGTGCTGAAGCCGGGTTATACTTAATACTTGATGTGTTGGTGGCCCTTGAGGACTGGAGCTGAGCACCCCTACTCTATGCGATAATTGACTTTGTATATGTACACGTTTGTGTGATGCTCTCACAATCTACAAGAGAACCGTATGTAATGGAAGCTGTGATCATTTTAGTATAAGAAAAATGAAAATATACATTTGTCATGTTTACTAAGTGATGCTATCCTTTATAATATAGTATATATCACCCTCTGGTGCTAGAGGACACGTAGTGTGTGCGGTGCCATGCCTCCTGCCGCTGGAAGAGTACAGTTCAGAGGCCTTAACTGTTAACAGGGGGTTCAGGGGGCCCTAAATATCGAAAGGGTTTTTTGGGAAGACTGTTGACAGGGAAGGGGGGTCCAGGCGCCCTAACTGTTGACCCGAGGGGTAGTTTCTGGGTACAAACTGTTTGGTGAAAAGTATAAAGTAATATACTTCAATAATAATAATAATATTAAATATTTGGTTAACCCTTTGGCCAAAGCGTCATAAGCCTGCATACCTTACAGAGGTAAGGGGAAGGGTTCACAGTATAGTGTAGGACCTGCATTAATTTGGTTATACCTTGACGTTGGTATGCAGGCTTATGATGCTTTGGCCAAAGGGTTAACCAAATAACCAAGTATTTAATATTACTGTATTATTATTATTGAAGTATTTTACTTTATACCTTTCATCATATATGTTTTGTCAATGGGACGTAGCATTGGGCACCCCCTGTCTCTTGTTGTATGCAATTGCCACGCTCAGTAGCTCTCTGGTTGACATAAATATATATTCATCATGTGGTGGGTGTGGGAGTTTCAGCTAGCTGGGAATGTGTGTTAATTTACAAACTGTTTGGGCTTACTTCTGGGTTTGGGCCCCACTCTGCCGCCAGGCCGGGACTGTTGTTCCGGCGCTTACCCCCTGTCGGCGGCCCTGCCTGCGAAACATTTCACCAAGCTTCAAAGGGTTAATAATGTCACCAGGCGAATACGTTTGCAGCGCATTATCGCCAGAGACGAGTGCACGAAACGCGGTGTCTGCACCGGGGGTTATAGTCCCAGCATTATGCAACTGTAATGATTTGAAAGAATCTCGCAGGTGAATCTAGCGATGTTAGAGAAATGACCAAATGACCATATTAGGAGAAATTGCAATGCACGTTGACCTTTGAGGCTTGGCGAAGGTCGCACTGGTTTCCAAGGCAGAAAAAGAGCACATGTCACCTGGTTTGTGACCTTGACCAAAGGTTTCACACATTTCTAGTTCCAAGTGATAATAATAACTGGATTTTAATTAAACGTATATCCATCCCTTAAATGTATTAATTCTATCTCTATCGCTCGTACAGAGATCCGAATAGGTAAATTCAAAGCATTTACTTGAACCGGGGAACTTTTCAAGTAGGTTTCTCTTTCATTCACCTGGTTAGTGGAAAGTGTAACCAGAGCCCCGAGTGTAAGTAATGGTTGTAACTCCAGAAACTGGTCACGTGAGGAAGGAGGTTTGATGTTCAACTGATGGACCCATTATGTCATGTTTCAGATCCGGTTTCCCAATGCCTGGATGGCGGTAAAGATGACACTCCGCTTGCTCTAAGCCACAGATCCCAAAAGACATGAAGTTCCCTATTACATACTCATTTTGATCTGGAGTTTCTTTCCTCCCAGAGTGGATATCACCCCAGTAACTTCAGCCAAGATATGGCAATGCTCATGTTTGTATGGATAATGTTGCTGGTGATGTCTCTTCCAAACAGAGGTAAAGACCGAAGTCGACACAATATAACACATGTTCAGAACTTAAGCTCTGGGTGAAAGAACAATTGGAAGTAGTTACCGGGATTTCGGGAGAGCCGGGTCCTGCTAAAGGAGGGGGGCATTCTCAAAAGATTTCTGCTGAAGGAATTCTGTGAAAATAATAAGTGAGAGACCCTATTACAATAAATCAAATTGTTTTTAGTAACGTGAAAATTTAGATTAAAAAAAAAGGAGCGATACTTAGTACTGATGGGTGAATGTTTTTGGGGCGGTTTTGGATCCGCAGTGGATTGGCCGGTTCCTTTGGTCCGTGGATTTCAGCGGATCAATCTGAAAAGGGCGATTCGTGTTTTGCTGATTTTTTAAATTATTATTACCAATACGCTCCGCGGATTCAGCGAACTGCGAATTGGATTCTACAAAAATTTTTTTTGATGAATCCGTGCGGATTGAAACCGCCCAAATGCATTTGCAGATTTTACACCGCGACACGGCTTTTGGGGGTGACATCAGCGAAAATCCGGGAAACTGATTTGGGCGGATCCTCCCATTTCTAATACTCAGTACCATCAAACTTCAAATAACACACTTTAGGCCCATGTGTCAGTTAATATGTAGAACGGTTGTGGGTTGTTAATGGAATAATTCTGTATGGTATCAACGGAAATGCATCGGTTGATTAGTGCAGATTTGCTTCAGTGCAAAAACTATTTCAGTTGTCATCTTTTCCTCCCTAAAATTGAAATATTATCTTTAATAAATATTGAACAAAACCAGAGTACAATAATTCCCTGCACTGTTCTAAGACTAGTTTAATGCAAGAGTCAAAAGGACCGTTGTTTCTCTGGCTCTAGAATGGAAATGATTTTAATCGTATGCATAATGTATATATGTTTTTTTTATCATCATGATTCCTGCAGGTCACAGCCAAGAAACTAAGCAAAACAGACTTGAAAAGATTGTTTCCATGTGGAAATCGAAACTGGGGTATCTTCGTCCTCTTTTGTCTAATGTTAAGACTGGGCAGAAGCCTTATGACGATGTACAAACTGTGCTGAATAAGGTGGTGTCCAGTTTAGAGTCCTTGGGGATTACACCAGAGAAGATTTTATCATTCCATGGTGTTCAAAAAAAACAAGCGAAGCAGAACCGGCTGTCTGAATTCTTGTACAACGTATCCACGTATTTGCAGAACCAAGAATCCCAGGAGCACGTGGGTGAGTCGTGGCAGAACCTGCTTCATCAGTTCTTCCAGGCTCCAGCAGAAAGGTCTCCCACTGTAGCAGTTCTGAAGCTTCAGGACTTCCTTGTCTCTATGAGAGGAAGTCCAAACTGGGGGGCTCTACTCGGCTTCATACAGAGCATTATTAAGGCTGTCAGCAATGGTGATACAGCACTCCACCTTTTAGGACAGAATTGGGGGGTGCTGACTGGGCTGATGGATACCCTCTTCCAAACTTTGCTCAGTGGAACCTTGACCCAAACTAGTGCAACACTTCAGGGAGTCTTATGCTCCTTGATGGGTTACAATAACTGTGGCTTTAGTCTTGACCAGCTACACAAGCTGATTTTGCTCTTTGAGGCCAACAACTGGAAACCAATGGTCAATGTGCAATCAGGAAGCTCAGTGGCACCACATGGGAGATATAGGCCCTTTAGCATGCTCTCTGGGTCATTCAAAGACAAACACCCCAACCGTACCAGCCTAAACTATCCAAATCAGACTGACGGGCAAAATGTCTTGCAAATATTCTATCGTTCCAAGGAAAAAGAGAAAGGAATAACAGCCACAGGTTCAGAGAGGGGCGTAGAAGATGCCCTTTGGGAGGTATTGGAAGACCTGCGTCACAGCTTCCTGAAGAGGATGGAGAGGTCTGTATATGACAACTTAAACAAGAAAGTCTCCCACATGAGAGGGTCGCTATTGAATAGGGTGTCTTCAGTAATTGGTGTCCCCCACTCCGATAAGAATGGAAAGTGTTCTGTAGGTAAGTGATTTACAATGTTATAGAAATATCCTAATTCTGACTGCTGAGAATTGTCCTTAATTAAGTTGCAGGACCAATGGTGAAAACGATCTCTTTGTAATATACCATGCAATTAAGAGTTCTTTATTATGCTAATAGGTTTCTCCATATTCGATACATATGGGATTACAATCTTACTGTATATTCACCTCTTTGTCTCCCTTTGACAGGTAACTTGCAGCGGCTGCTCTTGTGGTAAGTTATGAAGGACATATCATGGGTTCTACTTATCCCCTTAGTTTGGAGGCGTACATTGAGTCGCATAAAATGGTTAGGCAGGGTGAAATGGAAAAAAAGGATACGAATACATGTTATGGTAGTATTGGAAATTATATTGTGGTGGTGTTGTTGGTGAAACAATTGTCATAATTGAATTAAAATGACATTAGTCCAAGTGGTACACTGTAAAAGGATACTTTGGAGAAGATTCATTAAGCTTAGCTAAGGGGTATTATTAGATAAGGGGTATTATTAGATAAGAGGTATTATTAGATAAGGGGTATTAGAGCGCAATCCCGTGTTATTTGCCATTGAAGACCATGGAAATTAGATCACAGGATCAATACCCCTTATCGGAGATTAGTGAATCCCGACCTTTGAGTAGATACAAGGTTGACAAGTCTATTGTGGCAAGATCCCGGCGTCTGTCTTAATATTGGTATTGTTACATTTATCATTCGGAATACTTTTGTAGCCAAGACTTTTTGTTTTGTGCAAAGCTCTTTATAGATAGAATCTACACTGACATGAATGGTGGAAAGGGTACTCCCATGACATGAAGCTTTGTTTCTGTTTCGCATGCAGGGGAATAAAACATAATATTACTTGGAACACCCACTCCCTTGGATTTACTTCCACCAGGCCCCCATCGGCTCCTCCAATCCTGACATGTGGTCAATCTGCTCGGTTACTTGGGAGGAGTGAGGACAGAACTCATAGTGTCACAAAGAGGTCAGAAGCTGATTTGTGGGAGGAACCTCAGCCGTATTCTGAAGTCCTGGAGGCTGTTTGCAATGACACCATCCAAGGTCTACCTGGTGTCTCCAACTTCACTGTCTACCTGTACTGTAATATGTACAATGCCACTGGCTACTCCATCCAGCCAAACTTTGATCTTAGGGCCGCCTGTTCAGATGCAGCCTGGTATCTATCTTCCATGGAAGAAGACTCAATTTGGTTGTGGGTCTGCCGAGAATATTTTCCTGTGGAGTTTAATGTCACTGTATGCAGAAACGCATCCTTCCCAGGGCGCAGACAAGACCCAGCGTTGATGAATGAGCTGTGCACTCATTTTTATAACGGCACTGATGGTGTCAGAGAGCAAAGAAATAATGTAAGATGCTCAGATGTGTGGCAGGGATTACCTCTGAGCCCGACGGTTGTGAAGAATTGCCTTTTTGAAAACAAAACACTTTGGATGGGTAAGCTATGTAATAGCAGCACACTGTCAGGCATGCCAGAGGATACTAGGGCGTGGGTATCTAAGCTGTGCTATCGCCATGCATTAAAAACAAATGTGCAAAATGCAACCATTCTCAGAAACATTGCGTCGTGCAACTACAAGACGTGGGACCAAAAGGCATTCAGAAATGTCAGTTTGGTGGAACGATGCAAAGGGGTGAATGGCCATGGCTTTAAAGACCGTGTGTGCAGAAATATTTCATTGTATGATTCTTTAAAGTCTGCCCATCCATGGATCGAGGAACACTGCATAGGGTTTGGGAACAATTCTTCCGAAGAAGATAAATGCTTCCTTCAGAAACTAGTGGACATGCTACCACTGGCCTCCAGTTGGGACTTATCTCAGCTTTGTAGAAATCCTGTCTCCTTCATCAGGGGGCTGGTGTCCCAGCTCTCTCAATGTGACAGTGAGTCTTCTAGCTGGATTCTGAATGTCAATTATCTCCTGAAGCTGCTGGATTTTCTCCTCACCCTTTCTGACTTGGATCAGATAGGTAAGGAAACAAGGGATAAACTGGGAGAGGCTATCCTTCTTTCGAGCCTCCTGGATAATAGCTCTTTTTGGGCTTCTTTCAAGATGAATTCTTCACTGAGCATCCTTCAGACTGTGGAATGGTACCTGGAGCATGCGAACGATGACGCTGACAAAGAGAACCTCCTGAGCTGCTTCAGCGTGAGTTAACTTTATGCTTTTCATTTGCATTGTCTGAATTCTTAGGAAGGTTGTTTCTCTAAAGGGGATAATGACAGAGGTAGATGGACCAAAATGTCCATTGTTAATTATTTAAAAAGTATATAACATATAGAAATTAGTTGCAAAAATATTTCAATAGCATAGCAGCTCTGAGTCTTTTTAATCATAAATGGAGTCAATATTTTAGACTCTTCTGTGTGTGTGTGTGTGTGTATATATATATATATATATATACAGTGTTCGACAAACCTATACATTTGCATGCCCCGGGCGAGTGGATTTAACATCGTGGCAAGCTCCTATTTGCCCAAGCAGCACACGTGTGGTACTAGGTGGCGAGTAGATTTTTTTGTTCGGCGAGTAGATTTTTTGGTGATTTGTCGACCACTGTATATATATATATGTGTGTGTGCATGTGTGCATATACATATATGCTTGTGTGGGTGTATGTATATACATATATGCTTATTTTACATTATACAGTACCTCTCACTAAAGTTGTTTCTTGTTTTGTTTTTCAATGTTATCCCTGGCCTTGGGAGATTTTTCCTAACGACAAACATATTAACATGGAAACAATCATTTAAGGATATCCCTGCTTCAGCACAGGTGGCTCAATGAGTTGCTCAGTCGATGACTGAGCCACTAATTGAGTCACCTGTGCTGAAGCTGAAGCTGAAGCTGGGACTGATTGAGCCACCTGTGCTGACGCAGGGACTTATTGAGCCACCCGTGCTGAAGCAGGGACTGATCGAGCCACCTGGGTTGCAGCAGGGATATCCTGAAAACCTCAACTGTTGGGGTGTTTTAAGGGCTGGAGTTGGAACGAATTCCACTTTGCAGTCATGTACTGTTGCAATTGATTATATGCTGCACCTATACATTATTTGTTGGAATCCAGGCACTCTCATAGGTTTATGTGCGACAGAACTGCCAACAGATTAGCCACTCAGCAGAACATACTGTAGCTTGTCAGAACCGCACTTCCCTGATGTTGCCACAATGTGTTCATGTAACTGTTTATGTCTGATAGCCGGTGCTGTGGGAGCTCATCCAGAAGGAAGAGAATGCCACAGCGTTTGAAATTCTTCTCCAGGTATTGTGCAAATTCTTTTATAAGTCAAACAGAACTCTTAGTCTAATTCTGGGAATTATTACTCAGTCAAATCAAAAAGCTAAAGAAATGCAAAAAAAAACCAAAACACTCCATGCATATTCAAGTAACGAGTCAGTTGTCATTCACATGTCTCAGACAGGTCTTTAACCCTGCGTTCCCCCGTTATCTCCCAGCATATAGTGCTTCCACTGCAGCAAGGAATTCTGGGAAATGACATGCAAATGAGCACTCAGTGTCACCTTTTGCTTCAAATCCATTTTGACATGGACCCCGATGCGCTTCAGTTTATGAAATCTGTTCTAGGGTCAGGGTAACCTTGTCTGCATATTCTAGGATTTTAAGGTGACATTTAGTTTAATATTAATTATGTAACTATATGAATAACTATATGCAATTGTCCTAATACACTCAATTGGTATCATATGTCATCTGACCCTATAGGGACAGTACTATTTTTGGGGTACAGCTTCATTATAGACAAATGATATTAGGTTGAAAAAAGACTTCCGTCCATCAATTTCAACTTTTGTCAAGTTGTAATTGGGTGAGTGTCACGGGGGAGACTCCTGGAGTGAGTAGGACTTCGGTGGCCGGAGCAGCAGGGGAGGCAAGGATGGTTGGGGTCACGGGGTGAGGTCGGTGGCAGACAGCAAGCAGGATGGTTGGGCTCCAGGCAGGGGTCGGCAACAGGAAGGCAGGAGCAGGGCAGGGGAACAGGAACTGAGATTAGGGAGCAGGAACTTAGACTAGGGAGCAGGGAGCAGGAAACAATCAGGGACAAGCCAGATTACTAGCAAGGGCCTTCAATAAGTACAGGACACCACACGGAACAGGAACAGAAGCATGGGCATAAGGAGTCTGGACACAAAACAAAGACAAGAGAGGAACAGGAAACAGGAAACTATAAGGACAGAGGACAGGACCAACAAGAGGAGACAGACAGACAGAGGTACCCCAGAGCAGAGAGAAACAGTAGCACAGCCGGTGGACAGATAAGGAACAGAAGGGGAGAGGAAGAATTAGGAAAATATATGTCAGGACTATTTCCTGACAGTGAGATATATTGGATGTATATTTATTGTTATATTGATCTAGTGCTGGGTGTTTAAATGGGCATACTCCTTGGTCTATGAAATAATATACATTCTGTAATAAAGATGAGGACCCCACTGAGACCTACTCGAGTTGTGTTGAGAAATCGACTATGGTACAGGTGACACTCAAACGGGAGGTATATTGACCGGTCCCCTTTTTTTGCTCATTCTTCGATAGAGTGGGCAGGTATGGATGAACCTTTTCATTGTCCAGAGCTGCCAGGCAGAAAGTATAACGAGGGATCTGTTTCCATTGCAGGAATATCTGCAGATGCCCCGTCAAGGTTTCCAGAAGGTCTTAATGTCGGCGGAGAATGATTCAGTGCAACGTTTCCTCTCGTTGATGCATCGCTCGTGGCCCAGAATTCAGGTAGGCAACAGGTGCTGGGAATGGAAGCCAAGGAGAATTCTACTCGTGAGAAATGGATTACAGGGGAAAGAAACAAAGACCTTGGTCAGTGGTGTCCAACCTTCGTTTGGTTAAGGAACCCCAAGGGAAATTCTGAGGAACCCGCAACCATTTCTAATAGCAACCCTGAGATCAGATGCATTATACGTTCTTCAGTATTTGATACCATTTTTAAATGACCAGAAAATTGCAGGGAACCCTTTAGGGGCGCCCTTGGAACCCTGGCCTAGAACCACAAAAGAGTGCAAATCTTTAGCATTCATTTGACTGGAAGTAAAGGCGTACTAAAGCTCAGCACCCTTTTGTGGATCCAGGCTAAAGCTGGGTCTGTTGCATCTATATGAAGCACTTACCAAAATGCCCTCCTACTGTCTCTGTACGTTCCTCCTACATACCAATTAGATTGTAAGCTCCTCGGAGCAGGGATTCCTCTTCCTAAGTGTTATGTTTGTCTGAAGCACTTATTCCCATGACCTGTTATTTATATTATATTATTTGTTATTTATATGATTACCACGTGTATTACTACTGTGAAGCGCTATGTACATTAATGGCGCTATACAAATAAAGACATACAATACAATACAATCTAGCATCAGTGCTGCAAGATAAAGGCTTTGAAACTTAAAAGAGCTCAATTTAACATTCAGCTTGTACTGTATCATTAATTCATGTTTAATTCAAGGCTCACTGAGCTCCATTTAGATGCACAGAGGAAGGCTTTCTGTTTCACGGTGTCTCATTACAAAAATGGATTGCAAGCTCTCTGGGACATAAATGCTTTGTCGCTCTATTGTTCTACTGCATACAATGTTATATATACACTGCCTGAATTACATGAAATAAGACAGTCTTTGTATGTGGAAAGTAGATTAAAACAGGAGTGCGCAAAGTTTTTTTGCTGTGCCCCCCCTGTGTGCCGGCCGCAGCGCTCGCGCCCCCCCTCTCCAATGACCCGGCGTCAAATGATGCCGAGCATGATGTGACGGCACGTCACGTGACCCCACAGCGTCATTTGACCATGACGATGTGTCATGTCACATGACCCCGCGGCGTCATGGCAACATGACCAGAAGCCGGCTGAATCCCAGTAAGTTGAGGTTGCAGAGGCCTCGCGCGGTCCCCCGACATTTAATTTAAATGTCTCAGGGAAGAGCGCAGGGCCTCTGCAACTGCCGCGCACCCCCTGAAAAAGCACACGCCCCTCCCCCCAGTTTGCGCACCCCTTGACTTGGAGGAGCAGCTCAGTGAGTAAAGACTCAGATAATATTCACACTGAGTGTGAAGCAGGGGAGCCTGGTTCAACTCCCGGTGTCGGCTCCTTGTGACCTTGGGCAAGTCACTTTATCTCCCTGTGCCTCAGGCACCAAAAAACAGAGATTATAAACTCTACGGGACAGGGAGTGTGTCTGTAACAACCCTATGTACTGCGTACCGCGCGCTGTACTGTCATTGTGACGCGCTTTGAGTCCCATTGGGAGCGCTATATAAAATAAAATTATTATTATTAGTATTATTATTTATAAGCAAGATACATAATTATTAAACTGTCATTTTCCTCTCCTTGCAGGTGTCTCAGCCGGATGAGAGAGGATTGGAGACCCTGACCTCAATGGTCATTCAGAAGTTCCCTCTCTTAACACCTCAGATATTTGTCGACCTGTCCCAGTTTATTCCATTTATGTCCGTGTCTGACATCACCAGCTTCCCGGCCTGGCTGCTGGCCAATGAGAGCGTGTAAGTGAGAGCGCTGGAACTTTCAGCTGGCAGGGAGGAAGTGTAGCCAAACAGCACCAGCTGGACAATGAACACGCATATTAAAGGAGGGTGCTCAACTCCAGTCCTCAAACCTGCCCCCCCCCCCTAAACAGGCAGGTTTTAAGGATATCCCTGCTTCTGCACGGTTGGTTCGGTTGACTAAAGCAGGGGTGGCCAACTCCAGTCCTCAAGGGCTACCTTCAGGTCAGTTTTGGAGGATATCCCTGCTTCAGCACAGGTGGCTCAATGATTGAGCCACCTGTGTTGAAGCTGGGATATCCTTTAAACCTGACCTGCTGGGGGAGGGGGGAGGGAGTAGTGGGGGAATCTTGAGGACGGGAGTCGAGCGCCCATGCTTTAAATCACTAATGTTAATAGTTATGTGGGATAAATATAATGTTTGCTGTACAAATATATTGAGAATATTGACGCATTCATCATTAAAGAAACATTTAATCAAAATGTGAAAATATCAAATGAAATTAAACCGAACCCTACACGGTCCTTGGATACTGGTGATGCTGATGACTGATTCCACAATGCTTTTGTCTAAATCAATGAAACAAATCTGTGCATCTCCAAGGATCCAGGTTAAAACAAAAAGATAAGATTATATAGTGCAGCATCCTTCTGCATACACTGGTTAAGGATTTAACCTGAGAAACGCCAAAAGGAACCCGAGCTCGGGAGAATATCTCCAATTTTTCTTAGCCTAATCCTATCTTACTTTTATTATTCACTTTTTAGAGAATACTACACTACATACTTTCGTGTATCTTTTTAACTTTTTAGAATTTACATTTTACATATTTTATTAAGATAATATAATGTTGGCGTCTCCAAAAATACTGGACGCAATGGTGAAAGGTGCGATGTGCTCGAGACGTGCACACCCCCCCCCCCCTCACCGCTCCATGCTGTTTCCTCCTCTCCTTGGCCCTACCCCCAGGCTCCTGACACCTCCTCCTGATTGGCTGCATTTCCCAGCAGCAGGCAATCAGGATGGAGGAAGCTGCTCAGCCCCCTAGCAGCAGCCCTGCTCAGGGAAATCCCGTGGTCCCCCCAAGCTGGTCGGATCACTATTCCAGAGAGGTGATACCGTAATATCCAGTATTACCTCCAATTTTTACGGGGCAGAGTGTCTAAGTACAGGACAGTCCGGTTCAATACTGGACACCTGGCTACCCTATATGCAGCACGTACAGAAAATAATGTTTACTGAAATATTCAGTTACTTCAAAATAATGTATTTGAGAGAATAAATAACGATATACATTGAAAAAATCAGATTCAATGCTGCAATATCAATGTAATTATAATGTAATATTTCAATACGTTCTCTATTTGTTTTTGGCACTAAACTGTCATTTTGAATGGTTTCGCATAATCTGTGTGCATGGCATGTTTTATATATATTTTGTTCCAGATTAGATGCAATTAGGATCCACAGCCCGAATATGAAGCTCACGCAGAAACGCGCATTTGCAAAGCGCTTTTTGCAAGCCAACATGTTTGGGGACATCCCTTCATGGCCACCGTATTTCCTGAGGTCCATCCAACCTTTACTTCCCCATTTGCCTTTCTGCCATTTTGCACAGCTGACCCCTGATCAGGTTCGTATTTCCAGTTCCCCAGTTCCCATCTTCCCGTTACTACATCGGCCTATTTTTCAGCCCTGCATATTTTAATCGATTTCGTTTCAAGCCAAAACTGGTGCAATTTCGTTTCAAGCCAAAACTGGTGCAATTTCGTTTCAAGCCAAAACTGGTGCAATTTCGTTTCAAGCCAAAACTGGTGCAATTTCGTGCCAACTCACCAGTTGTATCAAAGTCCAAAAAATCATTTTTGGCTTAGAAGTTTGGTTTCTTTCATACATTTGGTGCAGTGTTTTGTTTACCCCATAATTACACCACTTTTCCCATAAATCATAAACCCTATTTTTTATCTAGTGAAATCTGATTAAATTTGGATGGCAATAAATAGCCTCTGCGACCATTATAGATTGGGGTGTAATTGTACAATGTTAATGGTAATAGCAAAAAAGAAAGATATTACTAAACTTATCCAACAATACCATAGCTCCCAAATGGTATTCTTTCTAACTACTTACGTACGCCGGCTACGGTCCCAGTGTTTAATGCCGCGCGCACGCCTGGCGAGCTGGTGGCGCGTGCACAGATAAAAGCCGCAATCTGCGGTCTGTAGGGGAGCGATGTGATGCGGGGGGAGTGGCGGCCATGACAGGGGGAGGCGCGGCCATGACAGGGCTTTTCAGCCCTTCCATTGGCTGCCCACCGACCCCGTGATCACATCGCGGTACGGGAAGACAACATTGTTGTGTTCCCTGCCAGCGCACGCACCATCGCAATACGTGAGCGCCCACACAAGAAGCTACTGGGGCCTGCCTGATAGAGGTGTGTATCTGGTGTGCGATGCACACTCTGTAGCGCACACTGCAGCGGCCAGTGGGGACCATGGCCTAGACTTGCCAGGAGGCTTCTGGCACATACACACACACGCACACCTACACACACCACACACCCTCCCACCCCCAGGGTCCTGACACCTCCTCCCGATTGGCTGCTGCGGGGTAATGCAGCCAATCAGGATGGAGGAAACTGCCCAGCCCCCTAGCAACAGCCCTGCTCTCTCCTTGCTCAGGGAAATCCCGCCCCCGAGGCCCCCCAGGCCGGTCAGGTCACCATGTCCAGAAAGGTAATACCAGTATACACAAACATGTCCAGTATTATCTCTCATTTTTTACTGGACAGTGTCCAAATACAGGAGGTTCAATATTGGACACTGGCAACCCTATGCACTGTGACTAACTATATAAACTAACTCAACAGGGTCTACGCTTCAGGGCAAAATTGGTGCAAATTAACCCCATCATTTATATTTATGTGTTTTTAAACTCTGTCACAAAGATAGATTAAGCATTTGTAATGGAAGGAAGTTGGCTGAGCATAGGAGATGATAACAATCGTCAGACAGATTTGTATGTGTGTAATGCATTATAAATACTGCTCAATGGTCCTTAGGAAGCATCCATGTAAAGAGTGAAAGAGAAGCGAGCGAGGCACTGACAGTTCTACTAACCACGTGCTTTGTTTCTCTCAGATTAGATTGCTGGCAGATGGCTGGAGAGATGCGAGACTAGGGATGGTCCAGGGGCGCTTCGTGGCACAAAGCTTTCTGAACAGAAGCAGAGATAACACTCTGGAGCAGGTCCAAACGTAAACAATGCCAATGAAATCCGTATTATCTAATACTACTGTTCGGGGTTATGTAGCAAAGTCTGCTGGCTGCAAAACTGGAGCAGAACGGGGTGTGAAAAACAGCACCAGATTTAGCATTAAAATGCTGCGATGAAATCTATCTTTTCGGGCCACTTTTGGAGCTGGGAGATTGTCATACATTAAAGTCCTAAAACGGATAAGGATGGCCATATCTATTAGTTATTCAATTAGTTATTTGCTGCAAGGGTTAACATTTCTGAACTCATTTATTAAAAGGGTAAAATGTCTCTTTAGCAGAATGCTTTTAATTATTTTAATGAGTTTTATGTATCAATATACTACGCCTAGTACAGTGCAGGCCTTGTGTAATAGGTGCTACTATGAAAACAATATTTGCTCGTCCATCTAAAGTATTGCATGGATTGTGCAGCCACCAATTACTTGATGAATACACAGTGTGTGACATTAAGGTAAGAGTTATATTGGCACTTGTAAAGCAAATGGGTACAGTGGGAAATTGGGAAGGACCAGAAATAAAATTAGGAAGTTTGTATAACGGGAATGACACAAAATCTTTGACATTCAGGCACTTTTTATACAGGCTAAAGTAGGGATGGCCAACTCCAGTCCTCAAGGGGCACCAACAGGTCAGGTTTTGAGGATATCCCTGCTTCAGCGCAGGTGGCTCAATCAGTGGCTCAGTCAAAGACTGAGCCACTGATTGAGCCACCTATGCGGAAGCAGGGATATTCTTAAAACCTGACCTGTTGGTGGCCTTTGAGTACTGGAGTTAGCCACCCCTGGACTAAAGTGTTCGCATTATTGCTTTTCATAATTACTATTGCTTCCATTGAAGGCTTGGCAGTCTGGTTTGTTACCTGACTTACGAGGATCTGCAAAGCCTTTTCCCACTGAAGTTCCCACTTGGAATGTTGGAGAACAATTTGCTTGGTTGCATTACAGATGGGACCTTATCCCTGCGTGGGCGAGTAAGTGTTTATTATATGTAAACTTTTACTTCTGCCGATCCACTGACACTAATCTCCCTCTGATAAAGTTTCATTTCTCTACAGACATATGGGTATATGTATCAACATATGCAGAGCTATATTTATATATAATATATTATTATTCCCCTAATATCACTATTACTGTTCCCCAAATGTTTGTGGTAATAATACTAAACAAAATAAGCACATACAACTTACATAATATATACAATGTTGATGATGGTAAATTGTTTAAAAGAAAAGAAGACATATATATATATATATATATATATATATATATATATATATATATATATATATATATATATATATATATATTTATTCTGTTTAATTTACTAACCTTGATAACACAACCTATTTAATATTATGCCTTGTGCTCTCACTACACTCATTGTCATTATGTCACTAAATACAATGAAGACAGCCTTTGCTAGTCTGTTTGTAAATTTGATACTAGTGCAGTTACATTACCCTACATACAGGACTACAAAACATGCCCCAGTATCTGGGTGCTTACCCTAAACATCCTCTAGCTCAAGAGTGGCCAACTCCAGTCCTCAAGGGCCACCAACAGTCCGGGTATTAGGGATATCCCTGCTTCATCACTGGTGTGTCAATTAGTGGCTCAGTCAAAGATTGAGCCACTGATAGACCCACCTGTGCGGAAGCAGGGATATCTCAAATACATGGCTGTGGTTGGCCCTTGAGGACTGGAGTTGGCCATTCCTGCTCTAAGTAAATAGCTTCCAAAGTCTGCAGGTACAGTATGTTTTCAAAACAGTCATACGTCAAAGACAGTATTGGAGAGTAGTTAAAAACGAGTGGGAGGAACTTGACTCAATCATCCTAGAAAGTGAACTGTTCTGAAACTGACATATACGGTTATCATAAACGTGCCAGTCAGCTGTCTCTCAAAGAGGCCCATATTTAATTACCAGTCTTCTACCATGCGACACCTTGTACGTATGTTGTCTTTTTACGCTGGGGGATGTTTCGTGGCAAAAGGGTGCTAAATAAATATGGCTGCTAACTAAATATGTCCCATAAGCTGTGCCCCACTAAAACAAACATGATCAAAACACACTTTCTATATTCATTGACATTATGTAAAAATGGGGCTTTTGTCCCCTTTTCTTCTGAAGACACACCCATGACAATTAACCAAAAAAATTATTTTCATCTAAGACTGTAAATGGTGTTCTGATTTCAGTTGGCTTACTCGCTGGTGGACTTGTTGAAAAGGGTCGATGTAAATGCATTCGGCCTCCGTGAACTCATTAGTTGGAGAAGTCTTCTTCCGGAGCTGGGAGTCACTTTCTTTCAAAGGCTGGCAGACACACAGGTGGCTGAGCTACTTCCAGAGATACGAGCTAATGAGCTCACACCTGCTCAGGTAAGTGCATTGGATTGAGATCCTGCAATTTCTGTTTGTTTGCATGTGAGTGGCATGGGATCTAGTTACTGTTTGCTGTATGTGAGTGGCATGGGATCTAGTTACTGTTTGCTGTATGTGAGTGGCATGGGATCCAGTCACTGAGTGTTGAATGTGAGATACAGTTATTCTGTGTTGTATGTGAGTGACATGGGATCCACTTACTGTTTGTCTTATGTAAGGATCATGGGATCCAGTCACTGTTTGTCGTGCGTGAGTGGCATGGGATCCAGTCACTGTTTGCCATGCGTGAGTGGCATGGTAACCAGTCACTTTTTGTCATGCGTGTGTGGCATGGGATCCAGTCACTGTTTGTTACATGTGAGTTCCATGGGATCCAGTCACTATTTGTGGTGCGTGAGTGGCATGGGATCCAGTTACTGTTTGTTATATGTGAGTTCCATGGGATCCAGTCACTATTTGTGGTGCGTGAGTGGCATGGGATCCAGTCACTGCTTGTCATGCGTGATTGGCATGGGATCCAGTCACTGTTTGTTACATGTGAGTTCCATGGGATCCAGTCAGTTTGTCGTGCATGAGTGGCATGGGATCCAGTCACTGCTTGTCATGCGTGATTGGCATGGGATCAAGTCAATGTTTGTTATGTGAGTTTCGTGGGATCCAGTTAGTTTGTCATGCGTGAGTGGCATGGGATCCAGATACTGTTTGTTACATGTGAGTTTCATGGGATCCAGTCACTGTTTGTCATGCGATAATGGCATGGGATCCAGTCACTGTTTGTTACACTACAGTATATTCAGATATTTAACATGTCTCTCAGGCATGCAGTGCTTATTTGTGACATGTGTATATTCTTTTTGGAAACCTCTGTGGATACTTATATTTTGCCAGTGTTGATTCATTGCAAATGTTCTACTTATTTTCAGGCTTTCTCACTCCTAAAATACGTCACCCCCACAAAGAATGTAAGTATTGTCTGATGTTCCTCACAGCGCTGGTCATCTTCCGTTTCAGACAATTCACTGCACAATGTGTCCGCATCAGATGTGATAATAATTGTAGTGGCCAAATTACCGCTGGGCTAGATATTGTCCGAACACAGGTTCAGTATAAATGTGACTACAAAGGAAGAGATTGTCAAAGTTGATCAACTAGCGAGAAGCAGTGGTACAATGGCACAGAACTCACGCGCAGGATCTCCATTTGTTTTATAGATTGCAGAGCTGGTGATCTGTAGCTTTCACTCCCTGATTCCTGTCCTCAGTCCGACGAGCCTGCGCTCTCTCTCTGCGTCCGCGCTGACCAAAGCCTGCCAATGCCTGAAGCCATCGCTTTCCCTGCTGTCACCAGCACAGAAGGCAGCTATAATGCAGGCACTGCGGGTAGGGTGTTTATATCCAACTCTGGGAATAACCATCATGAATTCTCGGCCAACCACCAGGACGCATTTGATTTTTGTATTTTTAATTGCTGTGCTTCTGTGGCTTGTGTGTTGTACTAGTAGTGGCATCACCTGTGCTATTTTGCAGTATATATCAATTACACTTAATGTAACTATGTATTGTATAAATAACACAAAGTCCAGCACACACTGTCTTTAGATAATAGAACAAATGAAAAGGGATAATGCCAAGAAGAAATGTAATGACATTTAATATCCAACACAAACCACCAGTATAAGAACCACACCCACTACATCAAAAATTGATAACATGTAATAATAAAACAGGCAAAAACAAAGGGAATAATGGAGGGGAGAGGGCAGTGTATAAGGTACAAACACAGTAGGGTCAAGACAACACATAGGCGGGTACAAACAATGGGGAAGCAGCAGTGTTGTCTTGACCCTACTGTGTTATCAATTTTTGATGTAGTGGGTGTGGTTCTTATACCGGTGGTTTGTGTTGGATATTAAATGTCATTACATTTCTTCTTGACATTATCCCTTTTAATTTGTTCTATTATGTAAAGACAGTGTGTGCTGGACTTTGTGTTATTTATATTGTATATTGGAGGTATTGGGTCCTCCGTAGTCCGTTGCACCCTGCAAATATTCTTTTGCCTTATAGTGTGTGCTGTATATCATTTTTCTGTTCTGTAACTATGTATTTGTAACCTTGTATTTGTCATCATAACTCTGTGCCCAGGACATACTGGAAAATGAGAGATAACTCTCAATGTATTACTTAGTGGTGAAACATTGTTATAAATAAAATAAATATTCCTGGATATCTTTTTATTAAACAGCCTCTTAAGATTAAACGTTCTGCTGCCTGAAAATCTCATACATAGGAATACAGATGTATTATTTTTTATCCGTGAGCCGGATCAGGCATAACCCATAATCTTACTGGTCCAGGACCAGGTTGCCTATGATAATTCCTTCCGAAGTCTATGAAACACAAACAAAAATAATGTCTTCAGCCTGTGCGTTTTCTCTTCTTTCCACACAATTAGAGATATATTCGTGAACGAGAGATCTGGCCAATGCAATTGGCTTGCCTTCTTCCATTTGCTCCACTTAAGCTTTTGCACCTGGACACACAGATATTACTAAGGAATATGAGTCTGTATGGAGAACTGACATGGACGCCCCAGCAGGTACCACAACATCTTGTAGGCTGTTATCTTAAAGACCTGTAGTTGTTGGAGAGACAGCTGACTTGAGGATGTGAGAGTGATGTAGTCAGTTTCTATTGGAACATTAGGGTAATGAGCTAGAAGTATATGATGTACATCCGTCAACGAGCTTCTTGAGAAATCTGGTTGCAATCCTTATATCTTGGGATATAGCCAAACAGGTAGAAGGGCAAAGAGCCTGTATTTGTTGTATGCTCCATGATATCAGTCTGATGGCTTTCTGTGCAAACAGACCCAGTTCCTGTGGAGGAAGATTCAAGCTTGGACCAATCTGACCAAGAATACCATTCTGTAAGTCTGCTAATATGCAAAGGACTGCGTGAACAAAGCGTGCGTTATCTGGCACCTAAATCACATGAAGTTATCAACTCCTTGTGACTTGGGGAAAGTCTGTATATCTTGTGCCAAGTATCAAAAATTGATACTAAGTTCTGTGATTATGTTCAGCTTTGTGTAGGACAAGGGTAGGCAACTCCAGTCCTCAAGAGCTACCAAGCTGTCTGGTTTTCAGGATATCCCTGCTTCAGCACAGGTGGCTCAATCAGTGGCTCAGTCTGAGCCACTGATTGAGCCACCTGTGCTGAAGCAGGGATTTCCTGAAAACCTCATCTATTGGTGGCCCTTAAGGACTGGACTGGTCCACCCCTGCTTTAGAACACAGACTCATTCTACTTGTAAAACACTGTTCACGTTATGTATGAAACACATAGTAACACATTTGAAACGGGTTCATTCTGTTTGTCTAGAAACGTCACAATGTCCTCGCATTCTGGTGGTCGTTGTTGGGTTAGAATAACCTATGTTCTGCCTTTTTGGTTTGGTACCACCTGCAAAGTACACAACAAATGACTTCCAGTTACATAGTGAAAATGTTACATAGTAAATATGGTAACTTCATTGACATGTTTCTAGCATGAAGTATAATGAGATTAAGGTATTTATTTAACAAAGGTAGTAAAGACCCTGATGTTTTGATATTAGAATCTGTCACTAAAGAATGATGCAGCCATGTGAAGTAGTTGAGTAAACCATAATATACCGTGCAGCGGTACCTATGTAGTAGGTACAATACATATTTTTGGGCCCTGTAGGGCCAGCGGTACCTGGTATACAGAACGTTTTTGTGTGTGGAGAGCTGCATACCGGTAGGTACCGTTAGGGGACTTCCATAGGAATCGCTTGGAAGTACCAACATTCAGCACCAGGAGATGTAGGGACCTGATTTGATGGGCAAAATGTTGGCGGGCTTGCAGTAATAGTATACCTTTAAAGCAGCATCCAAGCTGCAGTTCCCCCCCCCCCCTTAATATGTGGTGCATCAATATAATCCACACAATGATAAGGAGTTAGCTAAATTGCTGATCGATCGGTGAAGATTCGGCTCGGGGGTTCACTAAATGGCTGTAGCAGAAGGGGACCGAAGATAGCAACGTTCTGTGGGGAAGATCATGTGACCAGGCAGTCACTAGATACAATTAGTGAAAGAGGGCAGGGCTCGAAATGGGGTGTGCCAGAGCCTGTTTCAGAAGAGGAAGGGGATGTGACTTTGTAAATGGTTGCTATAAAAACAAGAAATGCTTGTTACATTATAATACATTAAAAATGTAATTTAGAGTTGTTTTTAAAAAAAAAATTACAAGTATTTTCACAAAGCACAGAACTGATTTATTATCAAAGCACACATGTGGAATATTGCTTAGTCTGCAGCGTTAAATAGTGTTACTATGGAATAACTATGAACTACAAGTCGGTTTCACCATTCTGTTTTCTTGCCAAAAGCGCCCTTGGCACCCTTGCTAATGGGCTTGAGTGCGACACCCTACAGCGGCTGAACACCCTTTCGGAAATCCGAGATGTGGTCAAGTATCTCCATGGGGTTCCAAGTGGTCTGCGCAAAAGCCTTGTAAGAACTGTTTTATTATTAGCAAGATACAAGTACAACACCCCTGCGCCCCAATTTGCATTACTGGCAGGTAATGCTCACTTTCATTTATTTCAAACTGCAGAGGCACATATACTCACCTGAAAAACCCTATTAAGGTGATTGGCAGGGAAGCGAGAAGAACCCCTTAATGTGCGATTGACATACAATGGGATGAGGAAACGGTTATTTGGGAAAAATTGGGGGGAAAAATTAATTTCTTTAGCGTAGGATTGAGGTGTTTCCACAATTCACTGGGGTACACCTGATTGCATTGTTGTCAACTGTATAATTTGTTTTTTTACTCCCCCCCCCCCATTTATCCTATGTTTGAGGCCCCCCACTCTTTGTTTTTCATAGAGGAAGTGCATATTGGAAGAAATTCAGAAGCGGCCTGGATTATCCTGGGAGGACACGGCTTGGCTTGGACCTGACTTACCGTATGTGCAGTCCAGTAGAGTGCATTCTTATTTTGTAGTTTTTCCAGTGTAAAGCCCAATATCCTGCTTTCAGAAATGTCCCAGAGGAAGAAATTCCCTGGTGTTCATTTTTTTTTGCATGTCCCATTGGTGACGGGTACATGTAATTCCACGGGTACATGTAATTCCACGGGTACATGTAATTCCACGGGTACATGTAATTCCATGGGTACATGTAATTCAGAGGTTTAACATTTCATCATCTACTTTTAGCTCCGAAGGGATGGAATTTCCCTGTCAAATATTGAGTGGCTTTATTGTATCATCTCTTTAGAGCAGGGCTAGTCCTCAAGAACTACCAAACATGTCAGGTTTTCTGGATATCCCTGCTGCAGCACAGCTGGCCCAACCAGTCCCAGCTTCAGCACAGGTGGCTCAACCAGTCCCAGCTTCAGCACAGGTGGCTCAATCAGTCCCAGCTTCAGCCTAGGTGGCTCAATCAGTGGTGCTGTCTTCAACTGAGCCACTGATTGATCTACCTGTGCTGAAGCTGGGACTTATTGAGTCACCTGTGCTGAAGCAGGGATCTCCTGAAAACCTTACCTGTTGGTAGCCCTTGAGGACTGGAGTTGGCTACCCCTACTTTCGATTGATTATAATATCTTGCACAACCAAGATTTCACTCGTTTGACACTGAATATATTGCCGTACTCGGACGCTCACCAGATTTCTCAATATTTCCTTTGAACTGTAATTCTTCCAGCTCTTCGAGCACTTTTATTACTGAGGGGTAATGTCGAAAGTCAAACGGTTGAATACAGTGATCGCAGAGTTCTTTTCTTCTTGCCATTTAGTGTGAAGCTAATTGACAGGCTTCCTAATGAATCGGTGAAGATGTTCTTGGAACATGTCCATAAAGACCCTAGAAGCTTCTTGGAGCTCCAACCTCATAAGAAAGCTGCGTTGGCTCAAAGAGCTCTTCATGTCCTGGTAAGAGGACGCATTAATCCCACAGGTCTACAATTCATTATTAAGCGTACGGAGGAAGTTGAAGATGAGAGAGCACAAAGCAACAATAGAAATATGAGAGCCTCCCATGCTTTACATAATCTCTACCTTCCTAACATGGTATACTATTCAACACTACGTTTTGTTGTATGTGTGTGGTGCAATCTCATGCAATATGTTGCACAACCACCGTAACTTGTGTATACAAACAACTGTTTACTGTATCTTGTATATTTGATGTACCTATATACTTTTTTGTGTAGCTGGAGATACTTTGAGATATCCTGGGAAGGGACAGAGATGACAACTAATACAATTGTTGGGTTTAAGATCAACACTTTAACCGCAATGTCACGCCGTCTCTATGGAAAATACTTTGTGTTCAGTTTTGTTTTCCAATGGGCTTTTGTTTGATCTGAAATGCAATTTCCAACGTGCTTTACTTAATAGACACGTCTAGATAGTTTATGTGCTAGAAAAGGGTATTGCCGTTGTAATACTGCACCTGCTTATTCAGGAAGGTCTCTTTGTTTGATTGTTAAATGTAAGAAATATGTAACTTTAGATGTTTCCGTTGATAGCATATTCCATCGCATGGGGAGATAAGTGCGGAAGATCTGGACCTGCTGGGACCTTTGGTTGGGTTTATTGGAGAAGAAAATATCTTCCGCATCAACAGGAGACATTTGTTGCTTCATCTGGATGAGCTGAAGACCTCATGCCTTTCTGACGAATTCACAGGAACACTTGGGAAGATTTTAACAGAAGACGACATGCTAGGGTACGTTACCCAAATCTTTCTGTATACAGACACACACACACACGCACACACGCAAACACGCACACACGCACACATGCACACACGCACACACGCACACTGAATTCTAAGAAACCAACCTCATCCCTCCCCTCCTCCTCTTACCCCCCTAAACCATTCTCTCCCCCCCCTCATCTCTCTCCCTCCCATCACTTTCCTGTAATACCTTATGATGTCCCCAAATCATCCCACTTCTCTCTCTCCTTCTCCAACATTCTTACTTTCCCCCCACGTGCCAACTGACTTCCTCTATTTCTTTGTCTGCTTTCTGTGTAAACTTTATAGCTATCTGACTCTCATTGTGATGTCAGCAGTATGATGTCACGTGCAAGATACATAGTCTACAAGGTACAACACCCAGTGGCTGACTTGCTTAGACAAATTGTAATAACTCAGAAATAAAAATAGAATGTATCCAGTTTCCAAACACAGACACAACCCGGCTCCTTAATCTTAGGAACCATCATGCAAAATATGGTCTCTGAAATCTTAAGAGGTATCCAAATGCATAAAGAACAGACAAACAGCTTTCCAAAATATATAGTAGATGCATTTCCATACACATGGAACCTAATGTTCATAGAAGCACCCCCGTTGGTATATGTAGAGTATTATCTCATTCTCTCATTCTCTCTCTCTCTCTCTCATTCGCTCTCTGACGAGAGAGAGAGAATATCAGTTGTGTGTAATAAACCTTTCACATACAGTATATTCCATTCCCACAGGAATCCAGCTCACTGGACACAGAAAGATATAGAGCACACAGGACGACTTCTCTTCTCTCTGACAACTGAAAATATGTATTCTTTGCCCAAGGTAAGAGGTTGAGCTTTTCTTCTGACTGGAGCATAGAGAGTAACACATTGCTTATCCTATGAAAGGGTTAATTGAGTGAGTACTGTCTTTCTACTGGAAACCACCTTCTCCTGGAGTCACTGTAGAATTGGGCAAACCTAAAGCGCATAGGAGGGAAAGAGACAGAACATTAGTATAGTCTGTAAAATGAAGGGGAACGTCCTGCTGTAAATATTAAACTTACAGGATAGATGTTGAATATATGCAGCGACTCCACTTGAGTCTTGACAAGGAGGAAGATCCTGGCTGCTGGGCTCTCTTTACAGCGAATCCAGACTGCTGGGCTCAGCTAGGCTGTTTTTCGCTGAAGCAGATCACACCGCTCAAACAGTAGAGTATAGTGAAATTAACGGGGTTCAGCTCCAGTGACCCCCCCTCCGTGCTTCAATTCTGCATTTCAAATAAAAACCATCGCTGTCTTGAATTGCTCCTTTAAATGCATCCACCGTCATGTCACTTACTAGGACGTGCTGGGACGGGGGGCCCTGGAATGGCTGTTGGAGAGTCAGAGACTGTGGGAAGAGAGCGAGGTGGGAAGGATTTGTAGGAAGCAGAGCGCATGTCTCGAGGACAAAGTGAGGAGAAACAGAATGATCTTGATGTCTACCCTGACGAAAAGCAGCTTTAGAGGCCTCAGAGGTGAGAACGGAGGGGAGATTTAATTCACTTGTTTTACAAGGGTTTCACTTTCCATTGGTTGAACAATCCCTGAGTTTTTCGTGTTTAATGTGTGCAGCAAAAACAAATATCACTTGTGAGCACATGTCTCAGAAAGGTCCACAAACCGGCCACTCCCCATTATCTCTTAGCATATACAGTGCTTCCCCTGCAGCCGGGATTCTGGGTAATGACATGCAAATAAGCACACAGTGTGTCACTTTTGGCTTCTTATCCATTTTAACATGGATTCCCTATAAGCTTACTTCTGCCGTATTACACAGCTTTTCTGCACAGCCTGGGTTTTAATGTGAGAAGTTAGTGTTCAATTATATTGCATTACTCTACGGTTTTTGTTATTTTGTAGCGGCTGTGTTCATCGTGCCCCTATAGAGTAGGGACCCCATGACGATGTTACAGATCACATTACAGATAGCAAGATATGGGGGTTATCCGTTGAATTGTGCACGGAATCTCCCATTCAAATCAATGTGAGTTTTTGTATGGGGGTGTCTGATCGCCAGTATTGCTCTTTAACCATTAACACACACGTGCATAAATATGTTAGAGCGCGTTACAAGATAACGAGGGAGTGACTGTGCGATGTTCTCCTGTTCGGCTCTATCACAATTTAACGAATGACCCCCGAAGTGCATAACCATTACGGATCACATTAAGCATGCCAGATAAGGGGCTTACCTATAGCAGATCCCATTATACATGCAAAACCCAACACATTAGATGCTGTAGCTCATATTGTATGTACGAGATAAGGTGCATAAATATTACAGAACCTGTTGCACATACACAATGAGGGACGTTGAACAAATAATACAGGATGTAAAAATAATTACTTTATTGCATATAGCGCTTTTCTCCCAATGGGACTCCAAGCGCGTCACAATTACAGTATAGCGCGCGGTACGCAGCACATAGGAATGTTACAGACACAGTCGCTGCCCAGGTGAGCTTACAATCTATGTGTTTGGTGCCTGAGGCACAGGGAGATAAAGTGACTCGCCCAAGGTCACAAGGAGCCGACACCGGGAATTGAACCAAATCCCCCTGATTTACACTCAATGTTGTTATTTTTAAATGGTGTTATTTTTACAGTCAGTGTCGTTACTCGCTGAGCCGCTACTGCAGCCCATGTAGAAAATATAGCAACATTGTAGAAACTGACAGTAGATAAGGGCGACTTTGCCATCCTGGCCTGCACATTTAAAGTAAATATTACAGGTTATATTGTACGTACATTCCTTACAAATGTGTTACAGATTCCACTTCACATGCAAGATATTACAGATGGCAAAGGGGCTACAATCTGCAACCTCCCCAATTCCTTTTCTTTTTTACTCCGTTTGGGTTGTGACAGATGTCACTCTCGGCTGTTTGTGCATTGTAACCGTGTGTGTTGGAGAATTTGCAGTGTTGCTGTGGCCTCCTGTCTTTTCTCCATCGCAGACCCCATTCCCAGCTGTGCGGACATGAGAATAACATTCCCCTCAGCATGGAGCACTGGTCAGCTGGCCGGAATGTCACTGTCAGAGTTTGAAGACTGTCTGGAGTTAATTAGTCAGGATATTGATCTTACTGCGGACCAGTCGAAAGCTGCTCTGGCAAAAACAAAGCAGGTAAATTAGTTTATTTCAGTGAAGTTCCCACACTGTAATGTTGATATCTGCATTCTGATTTATTTCCTCTTCTTACACATTTAATACGCTCAGTGGGATACAATTTGCCTATCAATTAGTTTATGTTAACTGCCACCGCTACCCTCCTCTGCTGTCCCCACCTTCCTCTGCTGCCCCCACCATCCTCTGCTGCCCCCACCATCCTCTGCCCCACCTTCCTCTGCCGCCCCCACCCTCCTCTGCCACCACCATCCTTCTCTTCCTCCAACCTCCTCTGCTGCCCACCCTCCTCTGCTGCCCCCACCCTCCTCTGCCCCCTCCACCCTCCTCTGCCCCCCCCCCCACCCTCCTCAGCCCCCTACACCCTCTTCTGACCCCCCACCCTCCTCTGCCCCCGCTGAGATGAAAATCTGTCGCAGTTTAACCAGGGCGTGTGGTCGCCCTATTAATAGAAGAACTGAGACAAACAACTTGGACATCTTCCCAAAGCATTAACTTCAATATGTCGCTGTTTCAAGCTACAAACAGTGAAGTTTAGTTCTTAGATCTTAAGTTCCCCTTAGTGGCTAAAAATTCAGTTTGCTTCAGTTGGTGTCAGCAACAATCTTACAGCAAGCCACTTTCTGGTTGTGGGTATTGAGAATAGCAAGCAACATCTCATTACAGAATGACAAAATGTCCTTGTCCTCCTATCTAATTTCTGAACGGCCCTACAAGCTTCTAACGTGGCTCGGCCCACTCTCATACTCTGATATTATGTATCACACAGCTGTTTGGTCCAGTTAAAACCATGAGTCCGGTGCAGATACTCCAGATGGGTCACCTGGCCAGTCATATGAGTGAAAAAGAACTGCAAGATATGGAAATCTCAGACTGGGGAGTGGTGTCTTTTCTCGGGCGGATGGAAGGCTGGTCTCTAAAACAGGTACTGTATGTCTTTCTAGAGACGAAGAACTGTTTAGAGCCATATATGGGAACGGCAATATACTGAAAGTAGTCTTGTCATTCCCAGCCCCTCATTTCTTAGTTGTGTTTCATAATTACAGGTAATTTTTTAAGTTTAGACATGAAAGCTTGATGTGATAGAACAGAGTTTCACTATGTGGGTACATGGTAGAGAAAAACATCCAGAGGCTCAAGGAAAGGTGTATCCAGTATAAAATGTATGCGCTAATGTGGGATAAATCAATAAGAGTTATGCTGATGACACACTATATATATATATAGTGGCGGTCCTATATACAGGCGGTCCTCGGTTATCCACCGGAATCCGTCCCGCAAACCGACGTCGGATTGCGACACGTCGTATTGCGGATCCAATGTTAATCCGCGGCTGTGAGCATAGGATAATCCGTACCGACGTTGGATAATTCGCTCAGCGGAATCCATTTTCTGGCAATAGAAAATCCGTTCAATGGATAATGGACCGACCGATCACAAGGACCACCTGTATATCCATACACCTACCCGGGCCCCATGAATAAAGGTACCAAACTTTATGAGGAAGACGAAGTCATGGGTGTTGTTATGAAGTTCTGGTCTTTTCAATGATTCCAGAGTTGGTCGTGGTTAAGCAGCGTCGCAGCTCCTCGAGAAGCCGCCGTTTGGTGTGAAACGCGTGGGAGGACTTTTTATCTGTTTTTTTTCATTCACCATGACCCAAATAATTTTTTTTTTTTATATTTGTCTAATTGTTGCGAGTTCCTGAGCGATCCTTGGCTTGCTGTGTCTCCATTCACTTCCGACGTTTTGTCTACGTCACTATTTGGACCCTGAAATTATATTCTGCAAATGTTTTTCAAGGTGGAAGGGGTAATCTAGAATAGCAATAAAAAAAATCAGCAACATAGGATAGGGATAAAAGGAGCAAGTGAGATAATCATGAACAAATAGAAATAGACTAAAAACAACAGAATTAGAGGGAAAATAGCCTTGTTCGTCCGTCTCTTTTTCATTCCCGTGCTTGGATATTTACAACGTACAATGGAAGACAGTTTATTAAAACTATACGGCCCCAGCTCGCTTGATTCACTCGCTCAACTATTCTCTGCAGATGAGGACATTAGTGGCGAGCATTCTTCGCCAGAGCAGGAAAGGACCATCTGACCTAGATCTGACAGAGGTGACCTGTCTTGGACACCTTCTCTGTGGTCTGGGAGTGGACGAATTAAAGAGAATAAATAAGCAGGAGTTCAGGTGAGTTTCTGCAAACATTCTTGATGGCACCAAAGCATTGTGATGGGTTGATGGACAGAAATGGAAAAATTGCGAAGGTCCATAAGTTAAAAAGGGGTTACTGTGCTTAAATACTGTAGAACTTTATCTCCTTTGATCAATTTTGTCTATAAAGGGTTTTGTATATTACATAGCAGAGTTAGCTGCTTGTCTGAAACACCATAGGCCATATTTACGAAGTAGTGCTTTTTGATTAGACAACCTCCCAGCACTGGAAGACACCTTGAATGGTCCTGAATGTCTTCTGGCATCGGAAGGTGTCATATGGAATAGAATGAGTAGGTAGTAGTTTGTAAGATTTACATTTTTGATAAAAGACCACTGGCGCTTTAAACCCAATACATGACCTCTGTTGGGCCTGAAACCCCTGACATTACCCCAAGAGCATTCTGGGTAAGAAGAGAGGCCATGTTTGTTTGAGACTTGGCCAGTCTAACACATCATTGTACTTGTAGGTCTGTAAGTAAAACTAATTACTGTCACAGTTTGGGAGAGATGAAAAGCATGGTCCCAGCTAACGCAATGATTCCAACGTGTGTCCCTGCAGCCAGGCGGCTGTGTTTGTGGGTTCCCTGAAACTGACATGCTCTGAGGCTCAGCTGGAAGCCCTGGCTGAGCTCTTAACGTCCATGTCGGCATTCGATGCGGTCAGCAGGTGGGGCCCAGAGATATTCACCGAGGTTGGAACTCTTGCAGGTGAACATGTTTATGTGTGTGTCAGTTTACCCGATTAGACATGTAATATTGTTATTAACAATGTATGTGTGCACAGCACATTAATTATTTCCAATACAGACACCGTTAATTGCTGCGAAAACATCCGATAATATAATGTTTCATTCTTTAGGTATAGGGAGGCTGTAGTTCCACAAATGTCAAATATAATTTATTGGGTAATTAGGTAACTGCTTTAGCCCATCACAATGTTGTAACAAGCGGCACAGAAAGTCAAATGTATTTTTCACTACTTCAAGCCACTTTTAACCCGTTCACTCCTTGTTCTTGAGTTCATTTCATATATTTAAATGATTGCATACACAGCACGGGTAAGCAATGTGTAGACCATGGAGACAATCTCTATGAATGATGAGGACAGCAGGCATAATGTAATGTCTTGTAATGTCTTGTAATGAGCTCTGGTGTACATTTAGAATACTGTGAGCCCAGGGATTCTGTACCCCCAAACACCTTCCAGTATAATGTATTACAATAAAAAAAACGTTATTTGCCCAAGATCATAAGATACTGACACAAGGATTCAACACTAGAGCCATTTAAAACAGTCGACCCCATTCACTTGACAATCATGCATAGTTGATGCTGTATAAGTCAAATTGATTGGAACCAGCATAGAGTGATTTGAATCCCTTCACTGTTGGAGGCACGTACACACATCACGAGGAGAGGACACAGCCCGCTGGGTGTCGATAGCCTTTTAATACTTTTTTTTGTGCTAAATTATTAGCTGGCCTTCCAGACATTGTTCTGTCTTCGATGGTAAGAAACCAGATTGAAGGGCTAACCGCTGATGCTGTCTCCCTTATTCCGGCACAGAAGTTTGCAGTGAGTACAGTAAATGCACACACATTGAGTGAAATGATTTCAAATGAAACACGATTAGCATGATAAACTCACAGTTTTTAGTGTGCATGCGTCTCCGTTATTGATGTGTGCTCCTGCGGGTACAGTCCATTTCCTGTCCTCAATGTACTACCTTCCTCGCCTGCAGCTATTTGGTCAAATATAATCTAGGCTAATTGAAAGACATTTTTTACAGTGCTATCCTTCTTGGAGAGTATATAGCTGCAACAGAGTTAAAACATATCATGACAGCATATTCCCTGCCAAATACAGCTAAACCCCGTTATAACGCGCCTCGTTATACCGCGATTCGGTTATAACGCGGTTTTCCCGTGGCTCCCGTTTAAAAAAAAAAAAAAAAAAAAAAATTTTTACATTTTTAAAAAAAAATTTTTTTTTGCACACTGCACACACTGCACACACTCACTGCACACACACTGCTCATTGCTCACACTGCCACACTGCACACACACTGCACACTGCACACACACTGCTCATTGCTCACACTGCACACACTGACACACTGCACACACACTGCACACACACTGCACACTGCACACACACTGCTCATTGCTCACACTGCACACACTGACACACTGCACACACACTGCACACACACTGCACACTGCACACACACTGTTCATTGCTCACACTGCACACACTGACACTGCACACACACTGCTCATTGCTCACACTGCACACACTGACACACTGCACACACACTGCACACACACTGCACACACACTGCTCATTGCTCACACTGCACACACTGACACACTGCACACACACTGCACACACACTGCTCATTGCTCACACTGCACACACTGACACACTGCACACACACTGCACACTGCACACACACTGCTCATTGCTCACACGGCACACACTGACACACTGCACACACACTGCACACTGCACACACTGACACACTGCACACACACTGCACACTGCACACACTGCTCATTGCTCACACTGCACACACTGACACACTGCACACACACTGCACACTGCTCATTGCTCACACTGCACACACTGACACACTGCACACACACTGCACACTGCACACACTTACACACACTCACAGACACTCACACACACTCACACACACTCTCACACATTCAGACACTTACACACACTTAGACACTCACAGACACTCACACACACTTACACACACTTACACACACTCACAGACTGCACACACACTGTACACTGCACACACACTCCACATTGCTCACACTGCACACACTGACACACTGCACACTGCACACACACTGCTCATTGCTCACACTGCACACACTGACACACTGCACACACACTGCACACTGCTCATTGCTCACACTGCACACACTGACACACTGCACACACACTGCACACTGCACACACTTACACACACTCACAGACACTCACACACACTCACACACACTCTCACACATTCAGACACTTACACACACTTAGACACTCACAGACACTCACACACACTTACACACACTTACACACACTCACAGACTGCACACACACTGTACACTGCACACACACTCCACATTTCTCACACTGCACACACTGACACACTGCACACACACTGCACACTGCACACACACTGCTCATTGCTCACACTGCACACACTGACACACTGCACACACACTGCACACACTTACACACACTCACAGACACTCACACACACTCACAGACACTCACACACACTCACACACACTCACACACACTCACACACACTCACACACTTACACACACACTCAGACACTTACACACACTTACACACACTTAGACACTCACAGACACTCACAGACACTTACACACACTCACAGACACTTACACACACTTACACACACACTCAGACACTTACACACACTCACAGACACTTACACACACTCACACCCACATACACACACTTTCTCTCCCATATATACATACACACACACACTCTCTCACTCTACACAGACGGGGGGTGGGGTCGGAGCAGAGGAAAGGCCGCGACCAGCACCACCACCCGCTCCCCCCCCTCCTCCCGCGCAGGCAGCGGGAGCGCCAGGGACAGCGGTGGGGAGAAGAAACCCCCGCTACCACCTCCATGCAGGCAGCGGGAGCACCGGGCACGTGGAGGGATCAGAGGTAAGCGGGGACCGGAGGGACATCCCCGCTCCCATCTCCTTCCCCGCGGGCTGTCCTGCGGTGACAGGGGGAAGCGGGGAGCGGAGGGACATGCCCGCTCCCATCTCCTGTCCCGCGGGATGAATCTGCATTAAAGCGGCGGCCATTTTTTTTCCCGCGACCCCGTTAGTAACGCGGTGGTCTCGGGGTGGACCCCGAGACCCGCGTTATAACGGGGTTTAGCTGTATAATGTTTGTTTAATCATTTAATATGCTTAAGACAGGGGTCCTCAACTCCAGTCCTCAAGACCCCCAACAGGATATTCCTGCTTCAGCACAGGAGGCTCAATCAGTGGCTCAGTCGAAGACTGCTTCAGCACAGATGGATCAGTCGAAGACTGAGCCACCTGTGCTGAAGCAGGGATATCCTGAAAACCGAACCTGTTGGTCTTGAGGACTGGAGCAGAGAACCCCTGGCTTAAGAGACATCCCTCCCAATTCTGTCTATTAATAGAGCCACAAAACATACCTTGGGATATACAATAGGTAAAAATTATATTGGGAAACAAGCAAAACCTCATACCTTACTGAGGAGAGAGTGCTGAAGGGATTACAAAGTTACTATGATTAGAGCTAATTTATAAAAGTTTTCAAAGCAAATTCACAGTGGGAAAATGTTATTGTGTCAAAATTCTTCCAAAATAGAAAACGATTGTAGGATTCCACTGTGAAGTTATGTGATTAAGACTAAAGGGCAGAAGAAATGTGTAAAACAAATCAGCATAATCTACCATCTATCTCAGCCAGTACTGTATGACACCTTGATTAAGCTCCATGTGGGCGTGAAACGCGTTGGATGAACTTTGTGCCTCCTTTTAATGGTTAGCCAATAAGTGTATTATTTCACGTGCATTTTGTATTCTAGCCCTCTCGGTTCTTTCTGCAGCGCACCATTGTTGTGTTACACAGTATCACACAAACAATGACAGGATATTGTTCATGTTAGGTCGTGTTCAGTCCGGCTCAGCTTTCCTTGTTCACCACCGATCAGGCCATCGCAGTGACCCTGGAGCAGTATGAGTATCTCAGCCACCAACAGCGGCAAGCCATCACAAGTGCTCAGTATGAGGGTGATGTTCATCAGGACCCCAGGGGTATGAGCTTCTCATTGACAATCCTATTACATGTAGCTATGAGCTGTGTTATCTGAATGACCAACCCATGCAGGAAGATATTGTGTAGCATTGAAGTGGGTGGGGTTGAGTAATACAGGACTTTTCCAGTCTCACTGACGTAGGGACTTAAGAAGCATTACATGGACTCCTCTCTTCCTCCGTTTCCAGGTGACAATAGCGTTGGGTCTCTGGTTTCTTGGGAACTTGCTCCTTATGTCATGGCTGTGGTCCCGTTCCTGATCTGAGCTCCATCTCCCCAACCTGGTTGGTTCGTCTGTTTCGGAAATTTGTTTTCTAAAACGCTGATCTGGCGCCCCGATGTGACTTTGTAATAAAATGTTTCCGGTGTTATGATATGAACACGTCTCCTGCGGAAGATTTGTGAGTCTGAAAGTATACACGTGGACTTCAGTTTGTCCTATCCCCTAACCTATTTCAATACATCCCATACACTGGTGAAGCCAAACGCACAGTCGTAGTGCCAAGGGGCCCATGGGGCCATTCATCTACTATATATTTCTGAAAGTGTCCTATGTGTCGTTGTTTGTATGTGTCTCCCTGTGCCCCTCCCCGTGTCCCTCAGGCCAATGAGATTGCTCCCTTGGCCTGCCCGCCCCCGCACACCTCCTTGGCCTACACACACACACACACACACACACACCGCACCTCCTCCTCTCCCCGGGTCTCCCGCTTTCCCGCGCTTTTTCCTCCTCCCCCAGATAACCCACCGCCCCCCCCCCCCCCCCGGTGCCGTTACAGTCAGCGGGGGAGCGGAGCGAGCGCCCGGGACACAGCGGGGGACTCTCACTCCCTCACCCGGCGCTCTCCCTCACCCCCCACAGAGCACGCAGCTCTCCCTCACCCCCCCCCACAGAGCACGCAGCTCTCCCTCACCCCCCCCCCCACCCCACAGAGCACGCGGCTCTCCCTCACCCACTCTCCATCACCCCCCCCACACACACACACACACACACACAGAGCACGCGGCTCTCCCCTCACACAGGCCGCTGCCCGTCCCCGCGGCCGCTCCTCCGCCTGTCTCCGCCTCTCCTCCGGCTGTCTCCGCCTCTCCCCGCGAGAGGCACAGCACCTCCTCACCGGAGCGTCTCAGCCTCGCCGTGGAGGAGCCCGAGGTGGAGGAGAAGGGCAGCCGGGACCCGGAGGAACAGGAGGAGGGCGGCCGTGTGCAAGGTGAGGAAACGCAGGGGAATGGGTTATTTACCGCGTCCCTGACTCCCCCTGCCCTCCCTCCCCCTGCCCTTTGCCCCCCCTGCCCTTCCTCCCCCTGCCCTTTGCCCCCCCTGCCCTCCCTCCCCCTGCCCCTTGCCCCCCCTGCCCTCCCTCCCCCTGCCCTTTGCCCCTCCCTCCCCCTGCCCCCCTGCCCTCCCTCCCCCTGCCCTTGCCCTCCCTCCCCCTGCCCTTTGCCCCCTGCCCTCCCTCCCTCTGCCCTTTGCCCCCTGCCCTTTGCCCCCTGCCCTCCCTCCCCCTGCCCTTTGCCCCCTGCCCTCCCTCCCTCTGCCCCCTGCCCTTTTCCCCCTGCCCCTTTCCCCCTGCCCTTTTCCCCCCTGCCCTCCCTTCCCCTGCCCTTCTCCCCCCTGCCCTCCCTCCCCCTGCCCTTTTCCCCCCTGCCCTTTTACCCCTGCCCTCCCTCCCTCTGCCCTTTTCCACCCTGCCCTCCCTCCCCCTACCCTTTTCCCCTCTGCCCTCCCTCCCCCTGCCCTTTTCCCCTTTGCCCCCCTGCCCTTTGCCCCCCTGCCCTTTGGCCTTTTGCCCCCTCCTCCCTGCCCTCTTGCCCCCCCTGCCCTTTGTCCCCCTCCCTCCCTGCCCTCTTGCCCCCCCTGCCCTCTTGCCCCCTTCCCTCCCTGCCCTCTTGCCCCCCCTGCCCTCTTGCCCCCCCCACCCTTTGCCCCCCTCACTCCCTCCCTGCCCCCCTCCCTCCCTGCCCTCTTGCCCCACAGCCCTCCCTGCCCTCTTGCCCCCCCACCCTTAGCCCCCCACCCCTCCCTGCCCTTAGCCCCCCACCCTGCCCCTCCCTGCCCTTTGCCCCCCCCCCGCCCCTCCCTACCCTTTGCCCCCCCCGCCCCTCCCTGCCCTTTGCTCCCCCCCGCCCCTCCCTACCCTTTGCCCCTCCCTGCCCTTTGCCCCTCCCTGCCCCTCCCTGCCCTTTGCCCCTCCCTGCCCTTTGCCCCCCCACCACTCCCTGCCTTTTCCCCCCCCTGCCCCTCCCTGCCCTTTGCCCCCCTGCCCCTCCCTGCCTTTTGCCCCTCCCTGCCCTTTGCCCCCCCGCCCCTCCATGCCCTTTGCCCCCCCTTCCCCTCCCTGCCCTTTGCCCCACCCACCCCTCCCTGCCCTTTGCCCCCCCCCGCCCCTCCCTGCCCTTTGCCCCCCCCCGCCCCTCCCTGCCCTTTGCCCCCCCACCCCTCCCTGCCCTTTGCCCCTCCCGCCCCTCCCTGCCCTTTGCCCCTCCCGCCCCTCCCTGCCCTTTACTCCCCCCCACCCCTCCCTGCCCTTTGCCCCCCCGCCCCTCCCTGCCCTTTGCCCCCCCCGCCCCTCCCTGCCCTTTGCCCCCCCCCACCCCTCCCTACCCTTTGCCCCTCCCTGCCCTTTGCCCCCCCCCTGCCCCTCCCTGCCCTTTGCCCCCCCCTGCCCTTTGCCCCCCCACCCCTCCCTGCCCTTTGCCCCCCCCTGCCCCTCCCTGCCCTTTGCCCCCCTCCGCCCCTCCCTGCCCTTTGCCCCCCCGGCCCCTCCCTGCCCTTTGCCCCCTGCCCCCCCCTGCCCTTTGCCCCCCCCCGCCCCTCCCTGCCCTTTGCCCCCCTGCCCTTTGCCCTCCCCGCCCCTTTCCCCCCCGCCCTTCCAGGCCCCTCCCCCCCGCCCTTCCACTCCCCTCCCCCCCGCCCTTCCACTCCATGCCCCCTGCCCTTCCACGCCCAGACAACGCCGGGTATATCAGCTAGTTATATATAAACAAGACATGAGGGTGCACAACATTTTGGGGGAAACAAAGAATCCCTTCCTCAGCATCTAAGTGCAGGTGTTTGAATAAAGTGATAATACGTTGTTGACTTGGCTCATATGTTGTGCCTACTTACAGTGTAGACAAGGATATATATACGCAAATCCAAAACTGTGGCAAATATTGTGGGTGATTGATCATCAGATGAGATGCACCTCAGGTTAGAAGAAACAGCAAAACTTAGGGCATATCAGTAGAAAGAGAATTTTATGTATCTAAAAATGTAAGGGCCGTACTCACACTCTTTACAAATGTTAAAAGCAGTTCACAATATTTATGGACATCGTGAGTGACCACTCGGCTCACCGCTCCCGATCCTTCTGTGACGCCGATGTGAAGGCCGTCTCCCCAGCTGTGGGAATCTCTGCCGTTGTCTCCGTGAGCCCCGTCACGTCACTTCCGGCTCGGTCGGACGTCACTTCTGGTTCTCGGTTTGCTGGCTGATATGCGTCTGTGAGTGCTCTGTAATCTCAAACACTCCCCACTCAATGCGTTTCGCCAGTTGATTGGCTTCATTAGGAGTATGATGCCCCCTCCTCCCCTCCTCCCCCCACACACACAGTCCTATCTTACATAAGAGTATCAATGGGCTGATAATTAAGAAAACTGACACATTTCTATGAATATAAAATGTGCTCAGGGCAATAAACACTTACTAAAATGATTGAGCAACACATTGGAAACATATTGGATATCGGAACGGGTAATCTACCCAGTCTCAATTCCAAGGAGACTCTTGGCAAGATGTATACACTCATTGACCCCTTAATCATGTGGGTAAAGTATTTCTATGTTATGACATTTAGTTTAGTTATCCAGTTGGTCTGTCTTTCTCAAAGCTTCTGCTAGGATCTCTTTTTTTGTACTTTTTTTCTATAAATCTGTTTTTAATGACACTCGATTGCATCAAAAATTGGTCTCTGTCGGTACAATTTCTTTTAAGACGCTGGAATTGTCCCTGTGGGACATTGTCCATCCACCCAGGGAGGTGGCAACTCGACCTTAGGCTGAAGTTATTTTTATCTACTGTTCTAAAGAAGGTTTTGGTTTTTATTTGATACTCTTCCCCATAGATAGTAAGATCAAAAAAATCTATGCTTTTTCTACTTGACTGGGACGTAAATTTTAAATTGGAATCATTGACGTTAATTCTCTGTAGGAATAGTTTGAAACCTTCTTCCTCTCCCTTCCATACCATCAAAATGTCGTCTATATGACGACGCCATAGGACCAAGTTCGCACCGAACTCGCCGTTGGGCACGTCACGGCGGCGGTTCAGCCAATGAGGGTGAACCAGCCGTGTAATGTCATGGCCACGCCCCCGCCACGTCTCCCTTTCGCGCACTGCCTGGAGCCCACCAGGTCACACTGCTGCCGGGAACGAGCGCCGCCAGGCACCCCGTCACACGAGCACTGAGGCCTTAGCCTTAGAGATAAGTTTTGCAGGCCAGCCTGAGATGTGGATATGCTCACAAGTGATATTTTTATTTGCTATAGACTTAATTTTTTAACATCTGTTACTATTTTTTAGCAGTTTTATGCTGGAAACTGTGACAGTCTTGGCATCTTCACTATTCAGTGAACACTGCTTCCAAATAAACTCCATATAAACAAGAGGTCCAAAGCCTGGGTATCTATGAATAGTGTTTATTGTTGCATCTGGGGGTTCCCATACACTAGAGCAGTGTTTTTCAACTAGGGTTCCTAGGATCCCTTGGGTTCCCCGGGCATCCCCAAAGGGTTCCCTGTAATTTTCTGATAATTTGACAATTGTATGACTTTACAATGCATCTGATCAGAGTTGCTATTACAGATGGTTGGGGGTTCATCAGAATTTCACTTGAGGTTCCTTAACCAAAAAAGGTTGGAAACCCCTGCACTAGAGTTTCTTAAGCTGGAGTTCTAAAAGCTGAGAGATATACCTTCTATAGAAGAGATATGAATATGCTCTTCAGATTTTGCGATATCTGAACCTTTGCGGTAACACAAGTAATAGAAACTAATATATTAGTAAGTATTTATATGTCATTTAAGACTGCTGAAGACTGAAATGTGATCTCCCCAATCAGAACCCTGTTTAAATGTCTGACCGCTGGTAGCGCTCCTGACATTCACTGCTATCTCATGCAGGAAACGTGGCATTTATTTTTTATTTTTTTGCCATTGGTTTTAAATGGTTCTTTCACCTTCTCTGCGGGGTTTCACCCTCTCTGCGTGATCTCACCCTCTCCCCGTGGTCTCACCCTCTCTGCGTGATCTCACCCTCTCTGCGGGGTCTCACCCTCTCTGCGTGATCTCACCCTCTCTGCGTGATCTCACTCTCTCTGCGTGGTCTCACCCTCTCTGCGTGATCTCAATCTCTCTGCATGATCTCACCCTCTCTGCGTGATCTCACTCTCTCTGCGTGGTCTCACCCTCTCTGCGTGATCTCACCCTCTCTGCGTGATCTCACCCTCTCTGCGTGGTCTCACCCTCTCTGCGTGATCTCACTCTCTCTGCGGGGTCTCACCCTCTCTGCGTGATCTCACCCTCTCTGCGTGATCTCACCCTCTCTGCGTGATCTCACCCTCTCTGCGGGGTCTCACCCTCTCTGCGTGATCTCACCCTCTCTGCGGGGTCTCACCCTCTCTGCGTGGCTGCGAGGAGCTTTTCTTTCTGTTTCCATATTTTAAAGAGTAGCATTAGTGTCCTCTTCAGAAGACTTATTCTGGGACTAATTAAAGGATCTATATCAGGGGTGGCCAACTCCGATCAGGTTTCAAGGATATCCCTGTTTCAGCAAAGGTGGCCCAATCAGTCCCAGCTTCTTCAACTGAGCCACTGATTGAGCCAACTGTGCTGAAGCAGGGATAGCTTTAAAATCTGACCTGTTGGTGGCCCTTGAAGACTGGAGTTGGCCACTCCTGATCTATAGAAGCCCCATTGTCGAGTGCCCATTACTAAGGCAATTCCACGATATGGGAAAAACCTGTGGCCCTTTCTTATTGGTCAGACAGGGAGCACGTGATTATGTGGCTGAGAAAGAAAGTCGTATTCCCACGCTAGCACAACTGGGTAGTGACATAGCAGAAGCAATTAATATGAGACATACCATTCACACCTTCAAATGGTGACATGGATCCGGGAAACGTCTGTTGGCATAAGGTCATTGTTTGGGACCCTATGAAATTGCACAAGCCATACTTGCATCCATAGTAAATGACCTGCTCTTTGAACCTTTTAAATCTGATCAATGTAAAAAGCATGGTTTAGAAATTGATTTCTGTAGTGGTGTATTTAACCATAAAGTGGAAGAAAAGCGACATATGACAGCAGCGGGTTTTATTGAGGTGGTGATCATGTACTGTTGATACTTGTAGAAGGTCACAACATGCTGGAATTGCTGTACAATATGTAGGAAGAATATATATAATGGGCTATAAGAACATATCTCATACCCCCAATCCAATAGGATGAGAAGTTGAGTTATTCAACACATTGAATAAACCACTGTAAGTGGTGCATTAGCCCACTTATCGCCATATTAAATAGGAGCCAGAGTGTTTGGTGTAAGACGGGAGTGGCCAATGCCAGTCTTCAAGGGCCACCAACAGATCAGGTTTTAAGATAAATCATGGATAGCCTTAAACCTAACCTGTTGGCGCTCTTGAGGGCTGGAGTTGGCCACGCCTGTGGTAAGAGGTTATAGTGTTTTGGATTATGGTTTGAACTGAGCCACGGGTGAAGGGATGCGGATGTCTTGTCCTCTCTCCAGCCGTTTCTCGCAGTCGATAAGATAGTTCACTCCATCAATGACCAGCTGGACCAGTTCCACCTGCGGAGATTAGAAGAAGATTATGAGAGAGGCCATGTATGGTAAAGGGGAAGATGCTTTCGGCTCACAAATCAGCTTCAGCAGAAAGCCGATTGGGACCTGAAGGTGACATTCTAAATATGGACAAGATTACTGCATGAGAAGCACAGTAGGTCTGCAGGTTCTGAGATGCTTTAGTTCACTGCTCTTCATCCAGTTTTCCCAAAGGCCCAGATTATAAAAAAAAGGATCAACTTTAGAGCCACAAGAATATTGTAATGTCATTTTAGATACATTTAAAAGGACTTTAAAGAGGCAATCCATGCTGGCCGTTTTTTTTCTTCTTACTTTTTCATTATTTTTTAATGTAGTATTGAAGCAGGGGGTCTCCAGAGCTGAAACCCATTAATTTCAGCTCTGAGGACCCCCTGCATCCGAACGTACTTACCTCCATAGGGGGCACCAGTAGCCGCTCCGGTTCGGTAGCTGGGGTTCACATAATCTCATAAGGGGAAAAATAAATTCGTTCCTGACTCCAACAATTGCAATGAGATTATTCCCTGGATCAACATCCTTCCCATGTTTACTTATTTGGCATATCCCTGTATACCTTTCCTTTCTAAAAAGATGCACATTATATAACAGTATTATATATATATATATTTGTGTGTGTGTGTGTATATATATATATATATTTATGTGTGTGTGTGTATATATATATATATATATATATATATATATATATATATATCAGGACAGGGTATTATTAATGTGACCTTCATGAAGTTGGGCCATTTAGGAGCAAAGCTAGAATAAGGAAAGGAATTTCCATTTTCCAAATATGACCCATATACCACATTTTCTAGCAACCCGTGAGCCCGTGGGGTTTCAACCACATGCTATAGGATGTATTTTACCTCCGATTTTCCCAAACGGTCCAGGTTTGAGACATCAACGGTGCTACCAACCGCGGCGGTGTCGACGCCTCCTGTTCCTCTCTTCTGCAGGCGAAGGTTTTCTAAGATCTTTGGGAAACGGGCATCCTAACAGCGTACAAACACAGTGTTACCGACCACCAACATGTACAGTGCAAAAAGAACAACTGGCATCCTTCCTGAAGAATGGAGGAACGTGTGAGCAAATCTGGTGGAGATATATTGAGTTCAATCTCTAAACAGTTAAATACATGCATTAGAGATTGGTAATGTCACAAATAAGGTATGGAGAAAAGTTGCAGGTATTGTATCATTTTAAAAGAGATTTCGATATGAATATCCCAGTGAGTGTATCAGTGAGTAAGGATCCTATTTTTTTGACATGTCACAATGTAATAAATATTCATGTTTGAAGTTTGATGGAAGTACATTAGATCACTGAGCAAAATGATGGCAATCTGAACCAATAATAATACACTTTCTAAGAGCCCCCTGCTAAATGACCTTACTATTTTAATTTTGAAGATTCATACTGTGACTCAGTCTTGTAGTTTTCTACACACATCACCAAATGTTCTCTGAAATTGTCATGTGATATAAAAATGATAAAGAGATTTTAGCAAAACAGTATTTATTTGGTCATATAAAGAAAAGGCAAGAACAAAACGTAATTTTCCTTCCTGGGAGAAATAACAATATCCTAAGAAAATCCTTACTGTACCTTGATCAGTAGAGGTAGCTTGACGTGCACTCCGGCTCTCAGACCAGTACCAAGGTTGGATGGACAAGTCAGGATATAGCCCAGCCTCTCATTCCACATAAATTCCCAACCTTTCTCCTGGATTAATTTCTCAACCTACAAGACACGGAATAACTGTCTCTTCCAAAATGTACAATTATTAAATGGGTTCCTACTTGAAATATGTTCTACTAATATAAATATTAAGAATATAAAATGAATAATGGGATGTATGTCTTTATACAGCATGATACGGTCAGCCTGATACCTACATTGCTGATCACTCAGTTAAAGACAAGGGTAAATAGGGCATCAAAAGGCTGTGAGGTGCTCAATGTAGCGTTGTGCACTTTATTTTATAGCCTCGGAAGTTTTAAATATCCAAGAATCCTACTGTTTAATATAGGACCCAAATGTTATCTCATCAAAGCATCTTATCCCTCTCCGTAGGAAAGGCTGTCAGATGGTAACGTTTTTATCATGTCACAGGTATGTAGAGAGTAGACTCCTAAAAATAAATGATAGAGTGGAAGGTAGTTTATTTTTAGGACTGCAGATATCCTCTTTGCTGTTGTATGTCACAAGTAGGTGCCAATGTGTCATGTCAAACCATGCTCTCTGTACACTGCAATAGGTACCATGGTGTTCTTTATAAATATGCATTGGGTGTAAGACAGACATCTATATATAGTGGAAGAGTGGATTTGTAGCTCAGCTATTTTTCTTTAAGTGAGAGAGTCTTGTCTGAGACCCGGTGGGATATTAACATTTACATTACTGTATATGGTGTTTGGGGCATCGATTAAATGTCATCCATCAGAGGATGCTATCAACTTGTAGCCCTACGAAGAGGGATTTTTGTCGTCGTGCTTTGCCATGGATTTGTAACCCTGGGGTTCTCAACTTCAGTCCACAAGACCCACCCAACAGGTCAAGTTTTCAGGATATCCCTGCTCCAGCACAGGTGACTCAGTCTTCAACTGCGCCACTGATTGAGCCACCTATGCTGAAGGAGGGCTATACTTAAAACCTGACCGTTTCGGGGAGTTTTAGGGACAGGAGTTGAGAACCCCTTGTTGCAACACATGGGTCAAGGTACTGTTTGATACTACCAACAGGTCTACTTCAACAATCACCTCCTTCAAGCCCCGGCAGAACCGCTCAAAGACCCGCTTCATGTTCCCCCCCTTTTCCATGGAGATGACCCTTGTGTGATCCTCTTCATTTATCCAGATAAGGAAGGTCTTCTCATTGTTGTGCCTGGGAAAGTATAGGCAGGTGTGTTAACAGGACTGGTTGTGATCTCATATAATGGTAAAAATATTAGTGGATGAACATTAATGATCCAGAAATGTTGATACTAAAATAACAGTGGTACTGTAGATGCATTGTTTCCATGAACTGTAATCCCATTCATTTCAACTATGTATGGTCCTGCTATTGTGGGTTTGTGAATAAGCCACAATGCAGCTACACATTTAATGGACGTTTGCCAATTTTTAATCTTATGTAGCCCTGATTGGTTTTGGGCTATAGGTCTGCTCTCCTTCTGGCAGTAATGCCTAGTAAGGGTAGGTTTGCCAGGAGTAATCATGGGGTTTCCCCACTCATAGCAGTGCATTGAGTCAGGGAAGGTAGTGTAATCAGGCCTTGTGTCCAATCAGAGGCATAGGGGTGGTTCCTACTTGACTGGTACTTAAGGCACTGCACTTCCTGTGTTTAGCAGTTGTGAGAGGCAGGTTGAGAGAGGCAGGTTTACCCGTACCAAGCTGTGAGGGCTCTGGCAGATTGAGGGCCTGCCTCCCTTAGGGGAGCAAAGGGAAACCATTCCTCTTACTCTATTAGGGAGTAAGGGAAGAGCTGGGACTTCTCTCGGTGCCCTTGGCTGGGAGTGAGTCCAGGGACATACGGAGGGTGGACACCTTCCACGCGAGATCAATTGCTGGGTGCTGAATACAGAGAGAGAGAGAGACTCAATAAAGGACCTATGTTTTTATTAAACCTCCTGCCTGAGAGTGAAGTCTATTGGGAGGAGGGGGAAGAGATTCTTCTGCAGCGACTTCTCCCCATACACCTGGGGGCTGCACGAGATGGAGGCGCTGCACCTATGAGTACGATTTGGGCAAGACCCCAGAAGCCTGTCCTGTCATTCCCCTATACCATCATGCGGGAGACCCAGGGCCCCCTGTTACCAGCAGGTATGCACCACACTATGCCATGTAACCAGAGAGAGTTTCCCACAGCAAGGTCTGAGATGAGATTGGGTGGAGGAAACAGGGTTACACTTACTATGTCGCTTAATAACCACAAACTAGAGACGCTTTCCATTAAAAATCCGTTCCGCGGTGTAAAATCCGTAGACGGATTGTTCCAGTTTCAATCCATGTTGATGAATCCAAAACCGCCATTGGATAAAATCTGGCCGGATTTTTACGGATCCAATCTGGATTGCACAATCCATTGGCGAATTGTTAAAAATCCACACACTGATTCCGAAATTTTCTGGTGGATTGTTAAAAAAAAATGCACACGGATTATTAATCCGCCATGTGGATTGTCAGGGATAAAAAAAAATTCCGGAAGAGACGAATCACCCTTTTTGAGACCGATTCGCCGAAATCCGCAGACCAAACGAACCGTACGATCTGAGGAGGATCCAATTCTCCCGTCTCTATCCACAACCCTAGAAATAACTCCATAACGGAGCAATCTCACAACGGTCAGTTACATTTCTTAGGGGGTCTCTGAATGTGGAAGTGTTTGTCAATCAAGTGTTTTATTTCCCCTTATCCCATCCTGTCCTTATCAGAGAACCAATAACGATAAGGGGAGGGGGGGGGGGGACTCTGGCTGTACAAGCGCTCACTGATCGCACAGTGACATCACAGGGTGACATCACACAGTGACATCACAGAGTGACATCACACAAAAAGGGAAATCAAAATAAATGTAAAAAATTTGTATATGTGTCAGATTTGGGTAAAATTTTTATTAATTACCCATATATAACCCCTTAATCATGTCACTGGAATTAGTTAGGAGGGAGAGCCTTTTTTAAGCTCTCGAGGTACAGCCTACTTTCTTAAATACAGTAGTTTTCGTCTGTTTCTGTAGCAAATACCTTTGTATTGGTGACAGGCCCCTATTTAATGTCTTATCTTATTTTGTAAAGTGCTAAGTACAACATTTGTGTTATATTGACACACAACATACAGAATAAATATGCCTCTTATACAGACATAGCCCAACAATACCCAATATATTTGTTTGTGTAATACTGTCTTCCCACGCTGGCCTTTCACTCCCTTTGATAAAGAAATTCAGCTAGTTTCAAATGTCATCTTTGGTGCTTACAAATAATGTAAATAACTTAACCGATTTTGGTTCTTATTTTATACTGCTGAGCTTCACTCTACCATTTGGAAACTGACGCAAGAATTACTTTTTCCCTTTTGACTTTACAAGTGTATCAGCAAAGGAAGAGCGTAGTATACAATGTAACAGTCCTTGCACTAATATCCTACCATATTCCACGTGCGTCTGGCCAGTCACGAGCCATTCCTGCTGATGTTAGCAATGGAGACACAGGCTTGTCAAATAGGAAGTGATCCTATGAGAATAACAGAATAAATAAGTGTTCAGGACGCATGCGTATGAAATATATAAAAATCACAGCATTTGTAATGAAGTGGTGTAATGTCTGAAATACACACACAGGATCGCTACCAGTTTGCTATAAAAAAAAGCTCAAAATCCTCTTGTGTCTCATAATTTAATTTACTATAATGTAATGGGAGTTTCCGGTCTCATGGTAGCGAAAGTGTGTAATGCAGCTAACAACATCTATCACACAGGGAGGCAGGAGCCAGAGCTAGGGAGATAGGAAAACAAACAGGAACATTCAGATCCTGACCTTCAATAAACTGCACATTTAATCAACATCTTTTCTAAGTCATTTCATCTATAAAAGGCTAAATATGAAACATGCCAGAGTCGTTCCACAAAAATATCTAGTAATCTAGTAGATTAATGCCTTATGATAACAACGTATATTACGGGCCATATGTAGAAGGAGGTGGACACATTTGTGACTGTGCCATATATGTCCGCTTCAGTGTTCGGATTCCTTGAGAATAAAATTCAGTCAAATCTGGAAACTTGTAAAAAAAAACCTCTTCAATTTCACATTTTATTTCTCTTCCTCTGGATCAAAATAGTGTTATTACCAATATACGATGAGGATCTGTCGTATAAATTTAAAATAAGTTGAACACGATGGACATATGTCTTTTTTTCAGCCGCATCTGCTATGTAACTATGTAACAATGTAACTGTAACTATCTATAACTGCTCATATACTTTATGTAGACTAAGGGCCATATTAACTAAACAGTGATGTGACTTCAGGTACGTTAAAGCCCATTCAAATAAAAAGGGCTATGAGGTACCTCGAGGCTTAGCACCACTAAATAAATCTAGCTTAATGCCCCACTGGTCTAGCTACGTGTATCTATGCAGTAATAAGGCTGTTAAGTATCATCATATTGTTCTGATAGCATCGCCTTACATCAATTAGCTGTTGCTGTTCCTGATCTGTCATTTCACTGAGTCTGTAGTAACGTCCAGTCAGGTCTCCTGATAGCCCACTCAGGGCGTCCGCTGACACCTTCTCCACTTCTCTCCGCTCCGCACGAGTGCAGGCGGGGGGCAGGCTCAGACCTCGGATACTTCTTCCGGTGCGGACGCGAGAGGACAACACAAAGCGCTCATCAAAGAAGCCGGCTTTGATCTTTCGTGAATTAGAATAAATAACAGACATGTAACAAGTGATGGTTACAAGTGATGGTTCTCTGGCTCGCCCAGAGAAGCTCAACAACGAAAGAATAAACAACATGAGAACAGGGGATATGTATTGAGAAAAAATATATAAAATAATCCATATATTGGAAGTTAAATCAAGATAGATAACTGAACATTTCTATTAAGAGAAGTATTGTTATTCCCCCCCTCCCACCTCATGAAACAGTAACTAGTCTCTGATAATCCCTCCTCTAATGAAGGTTTACCATTTATAATGTGGGTAAAGAGTTTAAAATGCAGGCAGAAAAGATGTACTCAACTTGCACCAATGGAAACCAAGGAGGTTGCACAGGGTTCCAATTCATTCCCTTTCTTGTGCTAGGTCTGAGTTACCTAGACATGTCTTGGCTACGTACCTTGCTGGCATCTAGGTCAGTGGGGTGTTTCATGGTCTTTGGGTCATAGCCATTATGTCGCTCCTTTATAACGGGGTCAAACAGATCTGCAAATACCTAAAACAACACCCAATGAGACATTGATTTGAAGGATTCCCAAATCAGAAGGTACGTAACTCATCGTTGTTGGGTAAGAATCAGTCAGACTTTTATAGTTTGTCTTTGCCTGCTCACAACATTATCTAAAATACATTCCTCTATGTAGCTTTATTGCTTTAGGTGTCTAGCTCTGTTCATCTATAGAACTCATAAACAAGGTATTGCCTTTTTGATCTATCACCATAACAACAGTGTAGAGAGAGAACATGTTCTGTATCCTGAAATATTCAATGATAGCAGCATGGTACTGAAGGATTTACAGAAAAACGCAGCTTGAAGAGGCATAAATATTGTGTCATTATGTCACAGTGCTAGCTGTATAATGTCTAAAATTCCATCTACATTTTCCTTTTACTTTAATGCAAACTAACCCTTGAAAATATAATCATTGTTTCTGTGAGTGCTGAAAAATAGCCAAGATTACTGAAATTCTGAGTGTTTTTTAATGCATGCACCCTGTGTTAAAATGGAAAATGCTGCATTGAAATACACCATACTCATTCTTATGTCCTTTGATATTTTATATGGCACGGCCTTTATCTTCTGAGTCAGGGGCGGGCTGGCCTGGGGAGTAGGGGGGAAATTGCCCCCTGGACCGATCAGATTGGGAATAATTGGGCCAGTTGCAAGGAGGAGAGAAGCAGCGTTTCTGTGCCGCTCAATGCAGGTTCTGGCTATTAGGTGGCGCTGCAGAGCTCACATAGCTGCTCCTCCTGTCCCAGGCTGGCTCCTCCCTGCAGTGTGCTGGTAACGGTAAGTGTACGTATATGCAGGGGCATCGACGGGGGGGTTGAGCGGGGAGACAGACGATAACTTGAAATTACTTAAACTGCAGGCGGTTTTGAGAATCTCTGGTAGGTTGTTCCAGTGGTGAGGTGCACGGTAAGTAAGTCATTCATTCTGCACTATCGCAAATGGACTAACACGGCTATTTCTATTTCATTCATAAAGTAGGAATGCAACTGAGCAGAAAAGTGTGGCCATAACCCGGTGAGGTCATCAGTGACATCAGAATGGGAGGGTGTGGCTAAATTGCAGCTGCTGCCATTTGCCTGGTGTAGCCATCACTCATTGGTCAAAATGCTGTCTGGCTTTGGGCAGCATTGTGAGGTCACGTGAGCTCATCGGGACATCATAATACACTGAGTGTTGGGGAGCTATAAATGCTGAAGCCAGGAGGAGTTATCATTCATTCATCAGCCTGGAGCAAAGGAGGAGGAGGGTTTCCTTGTAACAGCATCAATAACATCCTGATGACCAATGGAGGTACAGAGGTGTGAGTACAGTTTATTCTAACAAGGTCCAGTTGTCACAAGGATATGGGATACCAGTCCACACGTGCATGTTACATTTGAGATAGTTATTGAATTGGCGGAATATTCTCCTTAAAAACAGTAATTTCCCTGTGAGAGAGTGAACAGTTAACTCTTCACTCAGCAGCCTTCCAAAACCGAGTCTTTCCCCAACTTGCAAGGACGCGAGTTGAACCGGTTCCCCCGGGCCTCATCGGACACACACCCAGCACTGGAAGCTGAAAAAGCCTGCAAGGACACAGGGCTTGTCTGCGAGGAACCTGAGTTCCACTGTCTGCTAAGAGAGCAGGACTGGCCTATCTGCCAGGCGTAACCCAGAGGGATTACCTGGAAACCCCTGGGACGGATTCCCAGCACCTCCGATAAGAACTTATGTTGACTGTATTATGCTATGTTCTGTTTTAACTGGTAATTAGCTTAGCTAACCAGTCGGTTAGTCAGGGCCTGTTCTGTTTAGTCAGTCTCCCTAACGTGGAGTAGGCTTTTCCGTTTATGGTTTTGTTTTGCCTTAAAGGGACCTTTCTACCTTACCTACTTTTCTGCCTACTTGTGTGGGAAAGAAACCGCCAAAAGGATTGTTTCAGCACAGGTACAGTGTGTGTAATCTGTAGTGACCTCGCCCACAAGGTCGCTCAGTCACATTCATTCCCCCACAAACAAATGGAGTTGTTTTTGGAGTCCCGCCATCTTCCTGCACACACAGGTCAAAGTTCCACTCCCCTCCTTAATACACCTGCAACCCCCCTTGTCAATCCTGAAGATGCCCCTGACCGGGCCTGTGAGAGAGTGCCCAGCCGAAAACACGGGGCATGTGAGAGAGTTCCCGGCCGAATACCTGGGGACTGTGAAAGGAGTGCCTGGCCGAAAACACAGGGCCTGAGAGAGAAGTGCCCAGCCAAAAACAGCCTGATTGTCAGAAATCCTCCCGGACGATGTCACAGACCCTTATAAAGAGTATGGGTGGATAAAACCGGAAATCTGGTAACCCTACATCTGGTGTAGCAAGAGCTAGAGAAAGCCGCATCTGCTCCATGTGATTCGGGTGTGGGAGGAGCAGCTGTAAGAACAGGCGGAATCTGTAGAGGAGCTTGCCAAGAGGAGTCAGAAGGTGCTGCAGCGCAGAGCATATTGTTACATTGTTACAAATAAAACTAACCCTTACAAATGTGTGGACAGCTTCATATTAGGCAGGGGGTAAGAGGAGGGGTCAGGCCCGTCCCTATGTGGACAGCTTCATATTAGGCAGGGGGTAAGAGGAGGGGTCAGGCCCGTCCCTATGTGGACAGCTTCATATTAGGCAGGGGGTAAGAGGAGGGGTCAGGCCCGTCCCTATGTGGACAGCTTCATATTAGGCAGGGGGTAAGAGGAGGGGTCAGGCCCGTCCCTATGTGGACAGCTTCATATTAGGCAGGGGGTAAGAGGAGGGGTCAGGCCCGTCCCTATGTGGACAGCTTCATATTAGGCAGGGGGTAAGAGGAGGGGTCAGGCCCGTCCCTATGTGGACAGCTTCATATTAGGCAGGGGGTAAGAGGAGGGGTCAGGCCCGTCCCTATGTGGACAGCTTCATATTAGGCAGGGGGTAAGAGGAGGGGTCAGGCCCATCCCAAGGGTATATTCCACCCAAGGCAAGCACTATTAATAACACCTTCCTTCCCGCCCCCAAAAAACATATCCCCCCCCACCAGGTAGGAATCAGGGGGTCCCTGGAGCTGAACCCCATTAATTTCAGCTCAGGACCCCCTGCTTCCTGAGATAATTACCTCCGGTACCCCCTACTCAGGTTTAGCTGTTCCACAACGGGCCAATACGAAGCCGTGATGTGATAGGCGGCGTCCAATTGGCCCTTATAACTGGGGGCTTTAAACCTGAGCAGGAGATATCAACACCCCCTAAGCAGGTAATTATCTCAGGAAGCAGGGGGTCCCCAGAGCTGGAATTAATGGGGTTCAGCTCCAGAGACCCCCTGATTCAATCCTTTGAGCACTATTACTTGAGTGCTGTGTGTGTATATCATGCATGCATAGTATGTTGTGCTGCACACTGCATGTATCATGTGTGTAATAGGGACATACATAGTGTATATGTCGCTGTGTGCATCTGGTCTGCATGTGTGTGGTATGTGTGCCTGATATGGATACATATGTATATGATGTGTGTATCTGACACAGTACACGTGACATTTGTATGATGTTCAACTCCAGTCCTCAAGCCCCCCCCCCCACCCCTCCCCCCCCCCCCCAACAGGTCAGGTTTCCAGGATATCCCAGCATCAGCACAGGTGGCTCAATCAGACGGCGCCTCTGAGCCATCTGTGCTGAAGCAGGGACTGATTGAGACACCTGTGCTGAAGCTGAGATATCCTGAAAACCTGACCAGTTGGGGGGGGGGGGGTCTTGAGGATGAGTAGAGCACCCCTGAAATAAGGTATGGTTATTTTTTTTATTAACCTAACTTTATACCTATGCTAATGAGCTAAACAACGCCCCTTGCTTTTGCATATAGTTAGTTTAGTGGATACCTGTTAAATTTAGAGAATAGAACATCCGTTATCTATTTAGGTAACCTAACGTTATTTCCCCCGATTTAACAGAGCTTTAGTGCATCTGTCCCAAAGTTTGCCATGTTTCTGCTACACCTTTTAGCGCCTGAGATTTTTTTTTTAATGAGTTCAAAAAGAAAAGCAACTGCATTAAAAACGTACAGCAAGTCCTGATTCACACATATCCGTTTGATTCCCCACATACAGTGTAGCGCTGTGCTGAAGCAAGGATATCCTGAAAGCCTGTCCTGTTAGTGGCCCTTGAGGACCTGAGTTGCCCATCCCTGGTGTAGCATCTCGTAATTAAAGCCTTGGTTACAATGATGGAAGCCCCTTGATGAGAAGAACTCTACTTATTTTGTCCGGAAAATCTTATTTTCTGTTTCAAGCAATTGAAATATATGATCACCAGTAAACTGTGGGATGATCTAAGAAGAAATAGTCACACATGTATTTATCAGGGTTTCCGGGAAGCTGAAAACCCGACTGCTTAAAGCAAACCACTTTCTAACTAGGGTTGCCAAAAGGCTTGTCCAAAAATAATGGACACAATGGTAAAAAGTGCGACACGCTCGAGAGAGACACACCTCTCTCCACTCCGTGCTGTTTCCTCCTTTGCTCGGTCACACCCCCAGACTCCTGACATGTCCTCCTGATTGTTTGCTGCTGGGTAATGCATCCAATCAGGATGGAGGAAGCTGCCAAGCCGGTCAGGTCAATAAGTCCAGAGAAGTCATGCCGGACACATACATGTCCAGTATTACCTTAAATGTTTTACTGGACAGAGCATCCAAATACAGGACAGTCCAGAAACGTATACACCTGGAATAAACACTGAAATTTATTCTGCGACTGCATGGTATATGGGCTAGCAGAGAATCTGATAACTTGCTTGCCCATCTTCGATCAAACTAACACGTTTAGAAAGTAGAGCAATGTGGGACCTTCCTTTGTCCTCCAAGAACCTCTCAATCCAACAGCAACTAGTTGATGACATTTGCTAGTGGTGTTGCCAGCTTTTTAAATACCCTTAGATGTGTCATGTCTGAAGCTTCTGACTTGTCCTCTTTCTTGAGATCAATGAGACAGAAAGCATGAAGCCTTAGGGCTGGGACCCGCTGTGCCCGGTGGCGCGGGCGGCGGCGTGAGCGCAACTCACCATTGCGGTGTAACGTCACGATCCAGTCCCAGTCCCTCCCAACTGATGACGTACTGTGACGCATCAGCCAGCACGGGATACAAGAGAATAGTGGTCCCGTGCGGCAATGCGTCACATGGTACGCGAAGGGGCCAATCATAGACTGGCTCCCATCAACCAATGGCAAGCCAGCTAGTACTGTGAACCCTGCCTTGTTTTTGTTTTGGCCCCGCCCCCGTCATGGCCGTGCCCCCCACGTCATGGCTGCACCCCCCGACCCGTGTGGCCACGCCCCCCGACCCATGTGGTCACGCCCCCCGCTCCGAAAAAAGTTTCCTGCAGACCGCAGATCGCGGTGCAGTGAGTTGCACGCGCCGTCGGCAAGCAAGACAGCCGTGCGGATGCGTGCAATGGGGCCTTAGCCTTAGGCTCGGTCCCAGTCATGTCTGTGACACGCGCGCCCGCCGGGAGGGCCGGCGCGTGCACAGCGCTAACCGCGATCTGCGGTCTGAGGGGAGAGAGGGAGCTTGCGACGGGAGGGGGCGTCGTCGGGGATTTGCGGGGGCGTGGCCATTACATCACGCGGCTGGTTCGCCCTCATTGGGTGAACCGCTGGTGGGGGCGTGGCCACGCCTCCGTCGCAAGTTTTAAACTCAATTTCATTGAGTTTTAAAAAAACTTGCAGTCCGGCGCGGCTGCACCTTCAGCGTGAAGGTGCGTACTGGGCCCATCCCCATTGAGGGGCGGTGCTTACACGCACAGCGCACGCCGCGCCGTGCACTGTGGCAGTGACTGGGACAGTCACAGTGAGCTGCGCTTATATGTTGTATTTCAGATTCTGGAGACTGCTAGACCAGTGACGTCAGCAAGGGGGAAGGCAGACGAGCGGAGAAGCTCTCTTATTGGCAAAGTGCAAAGGCAAAGTGCAGCATGACCGCAGGACCCAGGCTCACCCCCACCTTTTCCTCCTGCCCCCTCCCTCCCCACTTGGTTCCCGGTGACACCCGGTGGGGGCTAGCAGGAGGAGTTAAAGGCAGGCAGTGAGGGGCGGGGAGATCATGCCGCGCCCCTCACAGTTTTCCCTCCCACCCCTTTTGGTTAAATTCTGTTTTGTGTGAGTTATACTTGTATTAAATATATTTATATTTGAGGTGTCTGTTGGGTTTATATTGCCTCTGTCGCGGTGGCTGTTTGGGACTGTAAGTGCAGGGTAACCTTGCCACATTGGGTCTCAGTTACGGTAATGCCTCGTGGTGGCAGGTTGGGTGAGTGGGCAGGGCGCATTGTGCTTTGAGTACCTGTGGCTCATCTCGCGGCTGACGTGGGGTCAGTGGAACTGTGATACTTGGGTCAGTCCTGGCTAATGGGTCATTATTTAAATGCCATTGGCCTCACCTGGCGGGCCATGAATTAAACGCTATGCGCCTTACCTGGCGGGCCATGGATTAAACGCCATTAGCCTTACCTGGCGGGCGAGGATTTAAACGCCATTGGCCTTACCTGGCGGGCCATGGTTTAAATGCCATTAGCCTTACCTGGCGGGCGAGGATTTAAACGCTATTGGCCTTACCTGGCGGGCCATGGTTTAATCATCATTGGCCTTACCTGTGGGTGGAGCGCTCTGGCAGGGTTTGCACCTCTTCTTTTGCCGTATATAAATAAAAGCCGCAGCCATTGTACCCCCAGACCTTTGTGTGTGCTGTATTTGTGGGATGTTGTGGGGGGTTAGCGGAGTAACATCGCTGACTCCGAGGTGATGGATCACTATACGCCTGCCTTACAGTATATAACACTCTTCACTGTTTGTAGTTTCTTTTCATTAATGATGAGTAAAAAAGCATTGTTTGGGGTCTTTATTTCCCCAGTTCTCTCACCTCATAGGACTCTTCATCGCCAGCTACCATGCCCACTGTCTTAATGAAGGGGTGGCCAGGGTTATCTACACCAGTCTGGATGCATTCGTCAATAGTCCAGCCAGTAGGGGTGGTTTGGTTGCAGAGCTTGGCATAGATGGCAGGAGTCAGGCTGGTGGCCATGCAGTTGTTGTGTTTCCGAAGGTCAGGATATTCTGCACTGTGTAACAGGAAAACAGGAGAGCACTTAATAATAATAACCACTTTATTTCATATAGCGCTTTTTCCCCCAATGGGACACAAAGCGCGTCACAGTTACAGTATAGCGTACGGAATGCAGCACATAGGATTGTTACAGCCACAGTCCCTGCCCAGATGAGCTTACAATCTATGCTTTTGTGCCTGAGACACAGGGAGATAAAGTGACTTGCTGCTTCGGTACATGTGGCTCATCCAGTGGCTCAGTCTTTGACTGCACCACTTGTGCTGAAGCAGGGATATCCTGAAAACATGACCATTGGTGGCCCTTGAAGACTGGAGTTGGCCGCCCCTGCAGTAGGGACTCTGCAATTTTGAAAGGGTTGCGCCTGAAGCAATAATTTGGACATTGGAATGAATGAGCATTGTTTAATCCTCCCCTTATTTTATATTCCTTTCAATAGATTTACATTGGAAGGAAACATTGGAATAGCAAAAAAAAGTGCAAAAACTCACACATAATAGATTTCACTACTATTTTAATATCCTTTCAACAATGTAATGTATGTTTAATACGCATAATTTACCACCTGATGAAAGGTCCATATGGGACCTGAAACGTTGTCTTTCCGCTGTTCTTGGCTGTCACATTAAATGGAGAAATGCATTATGAACTTGTGTGTAGAGCTCTACTTTGTATCTCTGTCCCAGAGGAGACCTGCACTTTGCAGAAATTGTTTGTCTGTGTTGTGTTGGCTGCACATGCCGGATTCTCCTCCTCGCCTGAGGCCGCTTCCCCGCACTTTGGAACTGTTTAATACGCATACCGCCTAATTTATCATACTGGCAGATTGCACAGAATACACAATACACACTTTTTACTGCAGGGATAATATAAAACAGAAGAAAGAACACTGCGCAGGCGCCAAAGTGCTAGTAACAAGTTATAAAGCAGTTTATTGAAGATTCACATTGCTAGACATTTTAAATTACTTTTAGAGCAATATTTGCACAAATTATGTAAACCAGATTTAAATTAAAAAAAGTAATTTTCTCCCCCAAAAATATATATTTAAAGCCAGAGCAGCCGGTTTTTAAGTCACAGAAATGGGTGTAGGCTTGGAGAGAAAATTCTTAAGTAGATTGTGTTCTATTAGCATTGAATCCTTCCCTTCTAATCACCTTATGAACAGATTGTGTCCAGTGACCTGAGTAGAAGCAGGGACAGGTTCTGGCTCTGTGCAGACATTTCACACAATTGGTGTCAGTCACAATAGTATTGTAAAAATGACAGCAACTATCTTATTTTTTTTTACAGAGAGATATTGTTGCTTCTGTTTTATCTGTAAATATCAATATAACAGAGACAGATTAAAATATCATTTATAATTCATTATTACACCCCAGATTGGTGAGCACACACACACACATTCGATTGAATAGGGTCCTGCATACTGTCACTGTTAAAGTACAGCGATAAACACCCAATTTGTACAGGAGAGTAAAATACTATATAAATAAAGAATGGTAATGGCGGAAGGTTTATCACCATGGATTGGTGACAGCATATTACTTGGGTTCAAAACTAATTTGTATCTTTAAGGAACATTGGAAATGTAGTAGTAAACGGTTAAGAAAGTGTTGCTTAGATTGCAAGCTCTGCAGGGCAGGACCTCCCTTTGCCTTGTGTTGTCATTTTTCTGTTGTGCTTATCCCCAGTTGTTTGTCATTTATTTACCTGGGGTTGTCATTTTGTAAAGTGCTGTGCACATTGTTGGCGCTATTTAAATACAATGATACATACAAGTGTCTAGCAAGTTACATTATATTTGTGTGTTGGGCCCTCCCTGCAATTGAATCTATATCACAAGATGTAATTGAGCTGCTGTGATATAGCGCAGGGGGGCTCAACTCCAGTCCTCAAGGCCCCCCAACAGGACAGGTTGTTAGGGTATCCCAACTTCAGCACAGATAACAGATACGATAACAAACATGCACAGATAAACAAGTGCATGCTGCATTGGATAGAAGCTGAATACATTGTGTAGGAAGAAAGCCCACTCCTTGGGTGTTGTGGATGTTATCCCCCCAACAGGACAGGTTGTTAGGGTATCCCAACTTCAGCACAGATAACAGATAAGATAACAAACATGCACAGATAAACAAGTGCATGCTGCATTGGATAGAAGCTGAATACATTGTGTAGGAAGAAAGCCCACTCCTTGGGTGTTGTGGATGTTAGCTGATCAGCCTGCACTGCTGCATGAAATGGACCACTCCCCCGCCCTGATGCAGAAGACTCTTCGCTATATTGGGAGATGTATTGCCACTATAAGTTAAGTGCTAAATATTGATCTGGGAAAAATATCTTTAGCAACACATGGGAGGGAGGGGGTGTGTGTTTTGATGAAAACTACAATAGCTGCAAGTAGGGGAGGAGGTGCTCAGTGGTTAACCCATTTTGTGCTGGAGGAGTTTGCATTGTATAGCTTTGCAGTTCCTAAAGAAGCACACAGTAAAAGCATCAGGGAATGGTGCTGCATATTCGCATTGCTATGATATTGTTGAGTACTGTAAATATCTCTTAGTGCAACAAAGGATAGACTGTGGTACAGCATTATATTTGCACAATATTAAGCAAACAGAAAGAAAATACATTGTAATACCCTTAGATCAGTACAGCAGTGGGGACATTTTTACAAAGCAGTGCTTAGCTGCCATTTACTTGGATGGGCTGTAAGGGGCTTTATGGTTAAACAGCTCTTCGTAAATATATTAAACGAATAAATAAAAAATACATTGCATTGTAATCTCTTTGAAATAGTGAAATGTGTGTGTGTGTGTGTGTGTGTGTGTGTGTGTGTGTGTGTGTGTGTGTGTGTGTGTGTGTGTGTGTGTTGTGTTGTGTTGTGTGTGTTCATGTAAAACAGATGAAAATAGAAAATGAGGTCTGCTGAGATGCTTAAAATAGAAAGATCTTTGATAATCCACAAATCTCCTTTCTAAGCTGCATGACCATCCATCCATCATCCATCCGGTGTTTTACGCTTTACCCTTCAATAGTAACTCATTTTGCTCAGGTATTCTGCTCATTGCTTGTTGGTCTTTACTGGATAATTACAGAATAACCTTTTCTGGTGTGTGGGGCCTGTAACTCATTGCAATGTTTTACAGGTACAAAGGGGAGGTTGGTGCAAACAAAAAAAATAAGAAAAGGCCAGTGCAAATTAGAACAAAAAAAGAAAGGTTTGAATACATCAATACTGAGCAGTTACACTGAGCCATAGTGCTATTTTCCACGCAAATATAGGAACATGTGTTCAGCCACAATTCAGAGGTTTCATTGTGCTGTCCCACCTAGAACTAAAATGAACTAAAGACAGTTATTGTAATGTGTTAAAATTAGATGAATGCTGCTTGTTATAATAGATAATGATAAAGGCAATGCAAGAATATCAATGCAAGAACCAGTTGAATGTCTGGGAATAGCACAAATATATCAACAGCTCAGCTCCAGTCTGCAGGATTCCTAGGGACCTCTCTGCAGTACAGTATGTTACTTGTAATGAAGTAACCCATCTTATCAGTCAGCCTGAAGCCACTGTCACCTACAGTATAAAGTAACTGAGGTTTACTGTGTTTAAATGAATACAGGGGGAGACACAGCACTAATAAAGTATACAGTTTATTATTAACTAGAGAAAAATGAAATGATACAAGTGAAAATAATGGGTATTTACAAAACAATTACTTAAGCACTTAGATTTGTTTTATACTATTTTGGTACTTTTTTAAAGTATACTTTTGAAACCAATTGTTCCCTTTGTTCATAGTTCAAGCTGAGGATTTATTTGTTTGGAAAATGTAAAGCTAAACAGATTGTGTGTTAGTGGAATTGATTGCTGAAACCGGGCTGATTGCAGTTGGAAACATGCAGCAGTTGTTCTGACAAGTGTTATCCGTTTAATAATATGAATCCTTCACGTTTGTAATCCTATATAATTGTCATCAAATCATGTACAAGACAAAGGATCCCACGGTTATGTTCATTTGCATTTCTCAAGAGCTTGGGTTATCTGTGCAGGCTTTCCCTGATTATTGCACTGAACCCTGAATTCTCGGGGTCCCCCCTTTCAAATGCATTTTTCTTGCATGGCCCATTCTACCAGGAAGATGAATGATATAATTCCTGCAGCAGCTTAAAATCTATATAGGAAACAAATTCCTAAACACTCATGATCCTAAACAAATGTGACAACCCCCATTCGCATGAAATTGGGCACAACACTAAGTGATCCATCTTTACCCTTCCCTTCAATGTTCCTAATTTGTTAACCCAACTGGACAAATCGTTTAGGAACCTGGAGAAGGGCCAGTTCTTCTAACTGTTAACCAGCAATGTCAATTGGAAAGGCGTCCCACACTGCATCTAATGTATGCTATTGTTACCTTGGTGGGTAGAGTCGCCTCTTTTTGTCTGTGTCAGCACTGAGTGTTTCTCTGGTCATAAGGTATCCAGCTGCTAGAGATCCAGCTCCAACCATTGCCAGGAGTCCGGCGGATTTCCTTGTGGAGAGAACTCTGGAGAAGGTACTGGCCATTTTAGAGATCCTTGAGCAGTAGGAGAGCGATGGAATAAGAAACCCAGTTGATCTGTGGACACACCAAGGAAGAAAGGGAGTGTGAGCCTGTGTGTGAGAGAGAAGCACTGACTGGGAGGACAGGGACGTGATGTGAATAGAAACTACTCCACAAAACAGGAGAGATTACAGCAAGGCGCAATGAGAACAGGTCTGCATCAGTCTAACCAGCCCACTGTCTGACCTGCTCCTTACAGTACTATTCCATCAGAGGGTGAACAGGACTGGGAAAACACTGCATCTCTAAAAAAATAAATATAGGATGGGCTGTTGGTGTGAAATTATTCCATATTCAATTCCACTTCTGCCGTGTCTTTGTGGAAATGCCACAAAAACACATACTGCATCACATATACTTGGCCAGGCAATTATTGTCCTATGTAATGAATTTACATTGGCATGCATGTAAATTCAGAAATTACACTAGCCACATATTTAATTCCCAGTCACAATCCCATACATAATTAATGGAAAGTGCATTGCAATGGAAGGTCACCCCTCTGTATTTCGTATATCTGTTTTCACAGTGAATGTCAAAATATAATGAGTCTCCCAATCTATTAGTTTAGATGAGAGATTAAATATATGGAATAAGGCAACCAGAAGGGATGAGGGTGGGATGGGGGGAAGATATTGGGAGGAGGAGGGGTGGGATGGGATGGGGGGAAGATATTGAGAGAGGATGGGATGAGGGGAAGATATTGGGAGGAAGGGGTGGGATGAGATGGGATGAGGGGAAGATATTGGGAGGAGGAGGAGGGAGAAGAGATGTGAGCTTTAGTCTGAATCTGCTGGTCCATAACAGAGGGGAATGGAAGTAAATACGAGCATTAGGCAACATACAGAATTGACAGGAGCAGGGATGCGAAAGTAATGAGACTGGGAACATGGTTAGTAGAAGTGAGATTGTCACAGAGAACGTGATATAAAGAAGGATGGCCAGGGGACTTACAGATTCAGAATGAAGGAAAACAAGACAAGTTAGGTTTTGGAAATAAGGTGCATGGTTCATGGATACAGAGTAATGGAGGTGCATACAAATGATAGGTCACTAGAAGGGCAGTATGACTAGAATACATCATCATAACCACCTTCAGGGACCAGCTAGTGACCGCTACCCTGCTACCATGTTACAAGATGGTAACATAAAAAATCAAAATGGTTTCTCATGGTATCTACTAAGATATGGGTGGAGTTGTTGTGGTTTTATCAAGGGATTTTGCAATAATAAACGAAACAAATTAGATTACCCATTTATAAATCTCAGTATTTATTAATTAGGAACAGGTCGTTTTAACTGATGTATGTTTCAGTTGGATCCGTAACACACTCATTAGCACTATCTAGTTACTGGAAAGTTTCAGAACCTTCCTGCTGGACAGCGCCATGTGGCATTGTCAGGGACAGGGACTGAGTACTTAAGGCCAAGTCTCAAACGTGGGCAGCAGATACATAAGTTGAAAAGTGAGGTACTGTACTATCTTAGATTTGAAAGTGACAATAAAGTCAAAGTAATCAGTGCTTTAACACCTTCTTTTCAACTAACATTATATAATTTAAATATGTTTAATAAACTATTACATATGACTCAAAAGTGTATCTGTTAATGACCGTGTTTTGCTCTAAGCAAAAAGCAGCTTTTTTCATATTTTACAGTTGTTTCATAAGTTGTGTACCAAATATATTTAACTATAAGTGTAGGAAAGTTTTGCAAAACGTTGGTGTCTAGAAGTTTGCTAAGAGTAATGTCAAACTAAGTCCTGAAATGCAATTGAGTTCTAAAAAAAAATTGATGGGAGATGTGGTTAATTAATACTGACAAATTACTGGCAAATAATGCTCTTTTCTGAGGGGAGTATTACCTCTTTAGACTAATTGTATGTTGTTCGGTTTTCATTTTTCATAAATAATAATATACACGCTTTTGTATATAATTTTTTTATTAACATCATATGCTACTTTTTCTTGAACTTGTGGTTTCCTCCTTAAACTTTTCTTCATTGTCTGTTCAACTTTTCCTGTACTTATTGCTTATTACAAAACAATTGTGAACACACACACACACACACACACACACACACACACACACACACACACACACACACACACACACACACACACACAGTCTCAGGCAATGAGTGGGGAGACTCTCTCTCTCTCTCAGGCAAGGAGGGGGGGGAGAGTCACATCAGCTGTCTCTGTTGTCCCCATGTCTGAGAGCTGCTGAATTCAGAGCTGCAGCTCACAAATCTGATTGGCTACAATGCAAAACTTAGCATATGCCAGAAATGTTGGGCATTACTGACTACTACTGCCCTGCATTTTGACCAATCAGAGTGCAGGGATTTCATTAATACTTTGAATTTCCACCCAATTGGCCTATAATCTTTAGTAAATCTCCTGCCCTTGGCAAGACAAAACTCCTGATTAGAAATGATTAACCAATACTGTCTGGGATTATCTAGTTATACAGTCTTCTGTCTGCCACATCTGATATATCAGCCTCTTTGGTTGCTTTACCTCTGTGATTATCTGTGCCTCTTTCTCTTGCTGTATGTTACAGTACCTAGAAGATCTGGCATAGTTGGGTTTGCTTATGACTTTCTATTGCCCACTTATCCCATGCCTGGCTACTAACATTAGAGCATAGATATTCCTAGTTGCATTGTGACTGTCTGTTCTTCCTGACAGTTACCCTCTACATTGCATTTTTCTCCCATGTTTATGTAATTAGAAGTTTTTTCTTGAGCTGTGCACTTTCACATTCAGAAACAGAGGGAACCAATATGCTTATTGTATTACTAGGGGCTTATAAAGGTCCCAACCAAAGTACAGCACCTGTCTTCCCTCATGTGCCTGAGTAAGCCTGTGATTGCCACACTGTTTTTGACAACTGGAGTGTCCAGCATTACATCTTCTCCCTCCGCACCCATACCCACTAAATATGTGTTCAACTACATGTCAATAAAAGGAGCCAAACTGTGTTCCTTTAAATGTGTGGAACAGGAGGGTTTCTCCCTTCAGTCCCTTCACTGATAGATGGGCCAGCAACTTCCACAGACCAACGCTTTTCAGCTCTTGTTGCATTATAAGGCCTCGGGCATGGTCAGTGCTTATGCGCTGACCCATGCTGAGGCGTGCTTACGCTCGGCACTGAGCCCCTGCAGCCGCAATGAGAACGGCTTTAGCAGGGGCTCGCTTACGCTTACGCAAGTGTGCGGAAGTGTAAGTCTTTGCAACATTTTAAATTTTCACGCTTGCCGGAGCGCAGGGCCGGTCACGTGAGCAGTTCGCCCAATGAGGGCAACCAGCTCTGTGACGTCACTGGCCCGCCCCCCGACACGCCCCCAACACGCCCCCGGATGGCGGTCTAAGGCCAGGGTGCTTTCCCCCAGCTTCAGCGCGCCTCCGCCCGGCATCACTCACCCTGGACGCAGCCTAAGTAAATACGAAGAAGCAACACTACCATCTAAGGAGTAATATCAGTGATATAATTTTCTCAAACACATATAATGTGTGCACAATTAAATTTTTCATAATTAATACTTATTTAAAGTATAAGATTCATAATTGCACAATTCTGCAAGCAGAGCTAGTTTTATTCAGAACTATATTTTATTCGCTCGACAGCAGGGGCCTTTTCATAGACAGCCCAGTTTTCTAAATAGCGTTCTCGGAGTTATAATGCCAAAGGGTGACCTTTCGTATACCAGATGGCTCAGAAGAAGTGGGAATAGAGTCTTGAACAAATAGGCAGATATACAAGAGGCAATGCAGGGAGCAGGTGAAGAATAAGCAATGTTGAAACAGTGGGAGGAAGAGGCACTCACAATGTATTGGTATTTGGCATCCCAGTGATGTTCATAGATGTGGAGCAATATATTAACCCACCACATATAATGCAATATGAATGTACTGTAGATACTCCGACGTACTCAATAGAGGTCAAACTAAAGTCATGTTGACATTGGAATCCATCGTTTATTTTGCAGACAAGAACGCTCACAATGTTTTGGCAGGTATCCCCTTCATGTGGTTGTACCTGACGAAGGGGTTACCTTCAGAACATTGTGCATATTCTTGTCCTGCAAAATCAACGATGGGTTTCAATGTCAACCTGACTTTAGTGCGACCTGTGTTGAGTGCGTCGGAGTTTCTATATTCATATCAATGTGGAGCAAATGAGGGAAAATAAATACATTGTTCAAACAGCATGCAAATGGGAGCACGACATCAAAGTCAATTGTTCTTATGCACAAGGAACATTGTAATCTGGAAAGGTTTGCTCTGTTTAGTGTGTTAATGATTACACTGGCACACCCTCTGCTTGGAAGTGGCTTAACCTGTTGGTTTAAACCAGGAGCAATAAAATGAACAGGAGATTTGCCAGTTAGACAATTGCTAACAGCACTATAATATAATAGTGCTGAAAGTGTACACAGCGCTGTACATAGAATTTTTGCAGGCACCATAGAGCTTACAATCTATGATTTTGGCGCCTGAGGCACAGGGTGATAGGGTACTTGCCCAAAGTCACAAGGAGCTGACACTGGGAATTGAACCAGGTTCCCCTGCTTTACACTCAGTATTTTCAGTCAGTGCCTTTACTCACCGAGTTGCTCCTTCAGCCTTCAGTTTAACTTTCATTACAACATGCAACATGAACTGAAGTGTTTATATTATTCCAGAGGACTAATATGCAGTTTTAGCTTTCTATGACACATTACTGTACATGATACAATTACATTCACTTTTCCGTATCCAGAGTCAATAAAAAAAGAAAAAACTAAAGTACAACTTTATTATTGTAAATCTGTATTTATTTATTTATTTATAAAATATTTTACCAGGAAGTAATACATTGAGAGTTACCTTTCGTTTTCAAGTATGTCCTGGGCACAGAGTAAAACAAATAATACATGGTTACAAATACAGTTACATAAATGAACAGGGTATACATTATATACAAGACATTGCGTGCACAGTTAAAGAAAATATATATTATGGGCGTATGAAACAGTTACAGACCAGATTAAAATGTGAGACAGCCTTAGATTTGAAAGAACTTAAACTGGTGGTGGATGTGAGAGTCTTTGGTAGGTTGTTCCAGTTTTGGGGTGCACGGTAGGAGAAGGAGAAACGTCCGGATACTTTGTTGAACCTTGGGACCATGAACAGTCTTTTGGAGTCTAATCTCAGGTGATAAGTGCTGCAAGTGGTAGGGGTGAGGAGCTTGTTCAGGTAGCTGGGTAGCTTGCCCATGAAGAATTTAAAGGCAAAACAGGAAAGGTGAACTTTGCGCCTAGACTCGAGTGATGACCAATCTAGTTCTTTGCGCATTTCGCAGTGATGTGTGTTGTAGTTGCATTGGAGAACAAAATGACAAATTGAATTGTAGAGGGTGTCAAGTTTGCTAAGGTGGGTTTGAGGTGCCGAGCCGTATACTATGTCTCCATAGTCAATAATTGGCATTAGCATCTGCTGTGCGATACGCTTTCTGACCAGGAGACTTAGGGAGGATTTGTTCCTGTAAAGTACCCCTAGTTTGGCATAGGTCTTGGTTGTCAGGATATCAATGTGCATCCCGAATGTTAAGTGGGAGTCAAACCATAAGCCCAGGTATTTAAAACTAGTGACAGGGGTTAGGGTGGTGTTAGCGTTGTAAACAGCATCCTCTAAAAATAATAATGAACATTTCTGTAATAATATCAAGCAAAAATTACTAAAGCACTTAGGCGTAGATCCTCAGAGCTCCGTCAATGACTTAACCATACGTTAACATCAGCTAACTTCTCATTAAGTGCTAACTGGGATCTTCAGAGCGCAGTAATGATGCGCTAATTGCTGTTTTCAGCCCGTGCGTTACTATAACGGATGTTAGTGCTAATGAGATGCAGAAGGGGCGTTCCCTGTAACAGCGCCGATCCCCAGATCTCCGGTATAGTGACCGCAGGGATTTAACGTTATGTTAGGGCAGAGATAAAGGTGTGTTGCTCACACCCAGACCCTGACATAGGTCTGTTACAGGGTCTGGGTAAGTGTAAGACCACCGTTAGGTCTGATTTAACATATTGTTATTTACCGGGTTCTTTTCCTTCCCTTGTCTCTTCCTTTATTTTAATTAAACACCCCTACACGGTCTGCGTGGGAGTAATGCTGCCTTTGGGTTAGACAGGGTTAACGCCATGTTATTGGAAGCTAATGCAAGGCAGCGCTAACTTCACATGTCGTTAAGCCTGTGCTAATGAGATCGCTAAGGGCCGTTAGTTTTGCATATATTTAGCTTTGTGGATACTCGATAAACCCAAGGAAACTAACGTCCATGGCCTATTTAGGTAACGCCATATTAGTAGGCCAGATTTAACTGCAACTATGGTGATAAGTGTAGGTGGATTATCAATGCATCCTGGGTGTTCCATAAAATGACTGGGATCTTTAGTGATACAGAATGGTGCTATTCAGGGTCGGCTGTAACTTATTCATATGCATTACAGATGTAAACAACCTCAATGGGCATCAACCATTCCCTCCCTCTAATGTGCATCAACCATCCCCTCCCTCTGAAATGCACAATATCATTATGCAAATAAATGAGGAACACAGTTTTTTTCCCTTTAACCTTCTAATTCAATCATTACCATACTAACATGAGGTTATTATTTACAAATGTGTATAGGAGCAATCCAAACCGGTTTTTATTTTCTTGTATAAAAAAAAATATATATATATATATAAAAAAATATATATATTTTTTTTCTTTATCTGTGCATGCAATGTCTTGTATATAATGTATAACCCTGTTCACTTATGTAACTGTATTTGTAACCATGTATTATTTGTCTTTACTCTATGCCCAGGACGTACTTGAAAACGAGAGGTAACTCTCAATGTTATACTTCCTGGTAAAATATTTTATAAATAAAATAAATAAATAAGACAAGGCAATTGGCCATAATTAATGCAAACATTATGAATACCAAAATAAGAAGTTCATTTGGTGTTAAATTAAATTAAATAATCAGTTAATTTGAATAATGGAAGAATACATCATGTAATGAATTAAAAAAGGGAAACACAGGTTTTGTAGACATTTTGTCCTAAGAGAAGGTTTATTTTTATGCTACAAATGGTTTCTTACAATGTCATTTGTCACCAAAGAAAAATTATAAAATGTGCACTGCAAATGTACGTATATCTTTATTTATATAGCGTCATCCATGTACTCGGCGCTTTTTAGCAGTAACACAAGGGACATAATAGGAATAAGGGCTTCATATATAAAGGTAGGAAAAGGAGTCCCTGTCCCGAAGAGCTTACAATCTAAGTAAGATTGTAAGCTCATGGGGGCAAATGGTGATTAAACATATTGATCAAGCAAACTGCTGCAGGGGATAAAGATTAAAACGGCTCAATCATATGAAGCAGGTATGTAACACACGTGTACTGTAGCTTGCCCTGCCGTGTATGTGAGACGGTGGAGTTAGAAGGGTCTTCCATACCTGGTGAGGGTCCGCCTTGCTGGAGACTCCGGTGCTTGCTGCTGATAAGCCTGACCTGCTTCTGAGAAGCCTCTTTTAGATCCAAAGCTGAACTCTTTAGTGTACACAAGGGTAGACGTATTATCACTCCCATTAAAACAAATTGTTAACCCTTATCACCATTTTACTACCAGCTTAGACCTTTGCTCCTATATCATGAACACAAGGTAATATTATCTCAGGACATTATCAGATCATTCATTCCCCCCCCCCCTCCCCCTCCGGACATTTATTATTTTATTTTTCTCAGTTATACTTTGTTCTTTCTTGACTATCTGGCGAAATAAACGGTAGAAGGCTGAGAATAAAGTTTATTTTTTAGAGCAAACTAAAGCCCCACGTGAAGTCCCTTCCTTGTTCTACCACTTCCACCAAACCACAAATTATTGTTTGATCACTATTTTTTATTTAATTTAAATACATTTATTTATTTTCGTTTATTCTCTTAACCTTCTTTAACCCAGGTTGTGCTGAAAAGCTGTGTAATACGGCAGACATACGTTTAAAGGGTGTGACACACTGTGCTCATTTGCATGTCATTACCCAGAATCCCTGGCTGCAGTGGAACCATTGTATGCCAAGCGATAATGGGGAAAGGCAGGGTTGCAGACCTGTCTGAGACAAGTGGTATTCGAATTTACTTCTCTTAACCAGAGATAGAAGTGTGATGGGACTAAGGGATTATTAAGATTGCTTTAAATCAGACAGTGCAACTACTTTTTTTTACTACTCCACCATCGCTGGAGAGATCTGCAGGATATTGTCTGGCACTAAAAGTGTTAATCAGCTATGGCTAAATAATCATTTACCTAGAGACCCCATTGTATTGTAACACTTTTGAAGCAATCATTAAACTTTCAAACAATACATTCAAGGTCTTGCCAATACAATGCAAGTAGATACATTGCATGGAGATAGTTTACAAGGATTCGTTTCAGTAGTAACTCATTGTCGGAAGATATTTTATCATTGCATTGCACAGGCAGGTTATACTACATCAAACAGCTGCAGATAATGGTTTCTACCCCCTGTTTCCACTGTAGCAACTGGTGAACAGACTGATACTTCAACAAGCATATCCATTTTCATACTTTGTAGGTTAACGTGATGATATTTTTTTTCCATTTGCATCTACTGTAAAAAGTGCAATACTCTATTAACATTACTTTACATCTGACGTTGTTACTTAAACTACACCTAGGGTTGCCATGTGACCTCCAAAAATACTGGACACAATGGTGAAAGGTGCGACACGCTCGAGAGACACACACACACCACTCTCTGCTCCATGCTGTTTCCTCCTCTCCTTGGCCCCAAACTCCTGACACCTTCTCCTGGATTAGCTGCATTACCCAGCAGCAGCCATTCAGGATGGAGGAAGCTGCCCAGCCTCCTATCAACAGCCCTGCTCTCTCCCTGCTCGGGGAAATCCCACAGCCCTCCAAGCCGGTTAGATCACTGTTTCCAGAGAAGTAATACCAGTATGCACATACACAGCCAGTTTTACCTCTATTGTTTTACTGGACATAGTATCCAAATACAGGACGGTCCGGTTCAATATCGGACACCTGGAAACCCTAGTTATACCTGACATGTTCATTGGTTAAATCAGTGAGATCTCCTTTGCAAGGTAAGATAATAGAAGAGTGAGTGTAGTGCTCAACAATCAGGCAAGGTTCCGTCTGTAGAGAGTATATGACATGAATGTCCAGATGAAAATGGAGTGTCCACAGAGTAATAGTATAGTTGGACTGGAGGGGATAAGTGTCTAGTGGAGTCCACGTGACACCCACATCAATTAACACTTCAATAAACACCCAACCAGTATATGAATATATTTACAATAATGTCCATTGTGTACAGGTTATAACATAAGGCACTGCGGCTCTTTACCTGAACACTACGAGGGACACTCCAATCGTCTGTGGCATGCAATCCATCCAGGTTTAGATTCCGAGTTGTAGTAGATGTAGATAGAGCACAGCCAGGGCAACCGTGATAAAGTGCTGTTGCATGAAATGCGTAGGTGCGTTCGTGTAGTTCGTTTTTTATTGTTTTTCAAACATGCAATACATTTGATCATATATCTTAGTTTGGAGTTGCCTGGCTATTTTTTCTTCCTCTGGATACCAGAAGCAGGATTTCCCTGGCTGTGCTCTATCTACATCTACTACAACTCAGATCTCCTTTGCAGTTTATCGGTTATTCAAGCTTTTCTGACACCATTGATCCACTGTATTGTAGTGTAATGTGCTGTCATCATTAGGTGTTTACAGTCCAACTAATGACTTGGTCCATGATCCACCGTTCATCAGATGTAATAAAGGGCATTACATTGTGAAAATGTTGTACTCTTGCAATGAATATAACAAAAAACAAAGAAGCCCAGAGCTACATCTAATATGACAAAATATACATTGAAATACCTACAGTATATATCTCTTGAAACAAAGAGTCATTTAGTTAAACCCTTTGGCCAAAGCATTTTAATCCTGCAAGCCACTTCAAGGCATGACCAAATATTGCAGGTCCTAACACTAACTGATTAAAATTCCTATTTACCTCTATAGTTAGAGGAAGAATGATCACATTGGATCTGTCACAACCAGCTGCATGTCAAAGAAAGTTTCAGAAAATAATGGGATATATAACAGGAAATCTGAATACGTTGCCGATCCTTCAAAGAGGACTTGATATTGAAATAAGAGCATCCACGTGTTTATGGGCATAAAATATCCCCCTATGTTGAATTCTAATTTGATATCCCAAATGCATGGTTTTTATCCTCAAACTTTGCAATGGAACCAGAATAAGCCCCACCCTCCTGGGCGTGTCCTATTTCCCCCACCCATCCATCTCCTGTGATATTTATGGCTTGGGAGAGAAAATGAATCTGAAAGTATGAAACCCCTTTTATAAAGTATTTAAGATACCAATAATCGGGTTGTAAAGTATTCATAAATATGAAAATTGGGAGCCACTCTTGCATCGCGTTATAAGCGGATTCGCGTTGTAACGGATCGCATTATAACGGGGTTGAGCTGTATAAATCAACATCAAAATGCTAAAATATTTTCAATTGTATATTATATCTGGTTACTAGACATGCAGACAAATATCATACACTGGCGACACACTTTATTCGAGCTTGGCTAGTCCCACGAATTCGGGTATACCCGGGTGTATTGAGGTTTGTGACTGTTTTCTGCCCGAGTGCATTGAGTTATTTTCCAAGCAGGGATTGAAGCATTTTATTCCCGCTGGCTGCAATACTGCACAGTATATATATATATACTGCATTACAATTCATGAATTTATGCCATCTGGTAGACACGCGAAGCATTGCAGCCTATTAAATCCTAATCATTATCATTTAACAGATCAGCCGCCCGTCAGCCAGGCATGAACCCAGGCTGGGAAGGCAAACGCAACGGGGCTTGTCAGAGGTGAGGAGTGGCGCATTCCAGGTATCTGCCAGGTACATACCGGGTATTTGCTCGAATAAAGTGTGTCGGTGCAGTAGTTTCAAACATATATAGTTAATTAGACCTGGTAAATGGTAATAATGCACCAATCATAGAATTCTCTTACTAGTGGCAGCCATTTTCCCTGTTCCTTTGTATGTGCTCGATGATGTTGCTCCTTATTTACTTTGTGAGATGGGTCACCTTCTCCTCTCACGTGTTACCGATAGTGAGTAGGTGCAAGTTATCACGTAGCTGGGTGTACCTGTGACCTTTGGTACTGCCTGTGTGCAGGTAGACGCATCGTGGCGGTTGTTACTAAGGTGATATTGGGTGGAGTTGCAGCTTCTTGTGAATGCACTTGGATTTATTTATGCGTTTACTCATGATAAGGGAATTTGACTGTGTAAGGCAGCTGCTTAACCTCTTGTTTCCCAACTTGTATTTTAAAGGCGAAGAAAGAAAGAAAAACATTGGCAATCCAAGCGCTTTTGATTTTTGATTTTTTTTTTACATAGGATTGAAGCAGGGGGTCTCCGGAGCTGAACCCCATTAATCTCAGCCAGAGGACCCCCTGCTTCCAGAGATACAGACCTCCGTAATAGGTGCCAGTAGCTGCTCCACTTGGCTACCAGGGTTCACATAATGTCGGTGTTTCAAAGCTCCCGCACCCTGCGAGCCAATCGAAAACTGTGATGTCATCAGGTGCGGTTACCTATTGGCTCACGTGACATGGGAGCTTTAAACTTTAAAGCCCAGCTTGCTCACCTGGAGCGGCTGCTCCGCCTCCCCACCACCCCTACCAGCATCCACCTCCACTTCCCCCCCACCCCTACTACATCCACCTTCCCCCTGCCAGCATCCTGCAGCAGACCCATTCTCTGCACCTGCCGTGCGTCAACTCCGACTCCAGCTACCGCCCTGCAGGCTGCTGCAGTCGTGTTCTGGGCGGCGGGCCTTAAGTAAGTTAACGTGGCCAGCACACGCTGGCCTCCCCAGCCTGAGCAGCTCCTGTTCAATGCCCCCCGCCTGCATGCCCGGCCCCTACCAGATGGCATCTCCTAAGGCCAGGGGCCCCCCACAGGCATCCACCTTCCCCTCCCCAACCGGCATTCACTTCACCCTCCCCCCACCCCTACTGGCATCCACCTCATACCGGCATATTTATGATATGGAGGTCTATTTCTCAAAGTCTCCTGCCTGCAAAATTGGCACTAAAGATAACATAAGAACTATGCCAACTACACCCCTATCACCCACCATAGAGGGTATGACCACCTATGCCTAGGGATAGGTATGACCATTACCATCAAAGGGAACCCCATTATGGACCATATGAGATGGACAATAGGGGATGGGGTGGACATAGAGATATGGGACGTCAGGGACACTATCCCAAGCGTAATGTAAATAGGGAGCATAAAGTAAAAAGGACACAGAAACCAAAACACACTGAAAAAAGGGAGGTACCTTTTTTAGGGCGAGGTTCCTTTTGGCAAAAAGGAAAAATAGAGAGCACAACTGTGAGGATGGAAACTCAAATATTAGCTCAGACACCATCCCAATCATTAAAAAGGAAAGAAGAACACAGAGAGGATGTAGAGGACACAAGGGAAGTTAAAAGGACAGCCAAATAACACCACACATATTAGGGATTTTTAATTTGAGCAAATTCAAATTAGACAAACATCAAGAGTCAGTGTTGAAGAAGGGTCCTGCAGATATTGAAAGGATTGGTGCCGGAGGATAATGTTGTCTTGGCCACGTGCGATGTCACATCCCTGTACACATGTATTGATCATGTGCAGGGATGTGACACCATTCTTTAAAATGTGGGGATCATTCGAAATCACAAATCGGTTTCATCATAGAAGGAATTAGGTTCATTTTGGGACACAATTCATTTTGGTTCAATGGCGATCACTTTCTGCAGTTAAAAAGCACTGCCATGTGCACCAGATTTGCGCCAAGCTATGCCAACCTTTTTATGGGTTGGTGGGAGGACCATACTCTATGGTCCAATAACATCTTCGGCGCAAATCTTGTGCTATGGCTCAAGTAAATTGATGATGTGGTCATCGTCTGGAAGGGTACGGACGATTCTTTACAAGAATTATTCAACTATAGTGATGCAAATTCTGTGAACCTTAAGATTACTTACCACTTCAGCAAGACGTCTATTAAATTTCTAGATTTAGAAATTCGGGTTTAAGACGGGGCACTGCACACAAAAACGTATTTCAAACCCGTTAGTTGCAACAATTTTTTGTTAGCAACAAGCAGTCATAAAAAACAATAGCTAGAAAATATTCCCTATGGGGAGTTCCGTAGACTGAAACGGAACTGCTCAAAAAATTAGTATTTTAGTGCTCAAGTGTCCTCTCTCAGGGATACATTTCTAGAGAGGAAGTATAACAAACACACAGTGGATAAAGCTCTACAGAGAGTCAACCAAACAGCAAGATCGGAAATGTTGACCTATAAATCAAAAAATGATCAACAAGGGGTTAACAACTCAGATTATTTATTCCCTTCATCACAAAATATAATAGCGAGTCAAAACAAATTGAGGGAATCCTGAGGAGGCACTGACATATTTTGGAGGGGGATAGTGTTCTGAAAACCATCCTATCAGACAGACCAAAAAAAATGTATTCAAGAGCCAGGAACCTAAAGCAGCAGCTGGTACCAAGCGTCCTAAAAAAGGACAGAGAAAAAACATGGTGTGACAAACGCCCCTCTTTTGTAGTGCTGACGTCTGTCTGGGTTCTTCCCGACACAGTCTTCTAGGGTTAATTATACAACAAACAGGATCATGCAAAGTATTGTGCTGCTTAACTCAGGCTTCTGCCTGCTTTATTTTCATCCAATTAAGGTACTGCAGCTTTAACATGTGTAGGTTAGAGGTACTCAGATACTTTCATTCAGCAGTTCACACATTTCAGTGTTACAATATTTCCCACTCTGTTATTTCAAGAAATAAAACCAAAATCATATAAGCAAATCCTATCCCTTTCAGGGATCTAACTACACATCAGAATCAGTCTCTCTAACAGCTGCTGGCCAACTAAACTGGTTCCCCAGCTTAAAACAATGCTCTCTCATTTAGGGACACAAGATACAGCACAGTCTTTTAGCAACAGCAGTAATCATTTGTTTTGTCTTATCTGTTCGTGGGGTCCAGGCAAATCCTCTGGTACTGTCATACGTGGAGAGGCCGTCAACCTCGATACTGGATGCAGGAGAGTAGCGACACCCCCAGCCCCCAGGCTCCAAGGAGAGAGAGTGAAATGCAAAACCTCCCTGCTCTAAATACCTGTGCATGTGATTAGAAGAGCAGGTGAGGGAGAACTAGAGCCATTGTAATCTGTGGTCTGGATTTTCCATCCAGCTGCCTGAGTTAATGGGAAGCTGTGGAACGGATCATTAACTATTCCTGCACTTTCTGCTCTAAAATGGGGCAGAAAGCTGCCTAACATCTTTGGACTATGTCACATATCCCCCTCCCCAGCTCACACCTACTGGGGTGAGCGGCCATGGACCTCACTGGGGTGAGCGTCCTACCTGGAATACTTGAGCTAACTCCTCAGTACAACATTAAGTATTCACATGACACGAATATTAACTTTTTTTTTTTTTCCACGGCAATTATGGACAATAGTTTTTGTCATAAGAGACTATACTTGGCAAACATATTTTGTTGCTCTATATTAGGGAACTATTTTGAAAAATAAATGTCTAGCACACATTCTTACAACCCAGGATATGCTAAATATATTCAGAAAGCCAGACAATTTCTATTACCTCCCTGGGTTTTTCTACTCTAGAATATGAATCTCATATATTTACCAACAAAAAGGGCCTTCAACCCTGTATATTAATTTGTAGTTTAGCTACATTTTCAACACAGAGAACCAATATAACATTGTAATATTGACAAAATGCTTATTCTAGAGGCCTAATATACCTTAACTACAATAGCTTATTTGCATAGTTAAGTGTCCGTGACATAGTCCACACGTGTAATAACAAAAAAAAATATCGGTCAATCCCCAAACACATTTTTTTTTTCTCTTTGACTTCCAGTCCATTACGTTTCCTGACTTTATTTCATAGGCTGCTGCAACCTGCAAATGACTGGACTGTTTCTTTAGCTTCTGACGGAACTCTGGGGCCGGATAGTCTTTGTCTTTATATTGTGGCCCAGAGTGGCGAGATCCGGAAAAATTCAAGGCCAGCGTTGACCTTCGTCGCTTTTGCTTTGCAACCTTTGAACCTTTATGGTACTTCTTACTGCCATGTATTTTCTCACGACCATCACTCTCAGAGATTTGGGATTTCCCCTCTGGGGCAATTATATGGTACTTAGAAGATGAAGCACTGATTACCTTGATATGGCTCTCACTAACTCCGGCTGTACCCTGTGGCATTTTACCTTTGCAGCCAGCAGGCATGTAGTCTTGGGCCTCTCTTTCCTGAGGCCTACATTTATTCAGGCGGAAGTACCGCTGGATAACCAGTGACGCATTTCTCAGGGTTTGATAGCGAATCCTGTTCTGTGTCATCCTAGTCAGAGACTGGATCTTTATAGTTGCTCCTTTCATAATGAGGAACCTGTTTCGTACCATGCGGGCACGGTAGAATGATTGAAGAACACAGGCTGCTTTATTCCGGCGATTAAACTGACGAATTTTCATCCCTCTGTAGGCAGCCTGTAGGATGATAGTTGCGGCGCGTTTACGCCGATAATTTTCTCTTTCCCTTCTTCCTTGGATAAGAGCTTTGCAGTGCTTCTGAATTATTTTAATGCTTTTCTCCTTTTTCAAAACGTTAAGTTCCTCCGCGAGAGAATTCTGTTTTGTGCATACATGTCGCAATTCTGTTCTCAGAGCGTCCATTTCTTCCTGGTGCTGGCTCTGAGTGTGCATCAGTGCTTCCTGCACTTCTAATTTTTCCTGAGTCAACTGTTTCTTTACTTTTTCTGCTTGGTCAGTCAAATCTGAATTTTCCAATTTCAGAGTCTCGTTTTCTTGCTTTACAGTCTCTAACTCAGTCAGGGCAATCTCATGGGTTTGCTTCAACATTCCCAGCTCTGTGTTCAGACCGTGGCCCTCCAGGCGTGAGTTTTGCACCTCTGTGCTGAGCGCGTGAACCTCTTGTAGAGCCTTCCCGTATTTCTGTTTTAGGATAGCAATTACGGTGTTGGCCTTTTCCAGACTAGTCGTCACCTCTTCCAGCTCACTCCGTAAGAGAGACTCTGTTTTCTTCAAAGCCTCGTACTCCTGTAAAGCTGGAAGTATACACCTCTGTAATTCGGCGTTCGATTCTCGCTCTTTCATCAATCCCTGCCGCAGGACTTCATAATCATGGCGGGCAGCTTGGAGTGCAGAAACCAAAGCCTCTTTATCCTGGTTCAAGGATTCAGCTTCCCTTTGCTCCTCCTTTTCCTTTGCCACTGTTCCCGTGACAATTCTGCTGGTCACTCCGGTATGCAGCACATCTCGGCGCCTTTCTGACGCATGTGCTGACAGCGCAGGTTCAAGTGGCTCGGTCACTTCCCCTGTGACTTGAGGAACCGTTTTCTTTTTCTTCTTCTTTCTTTTTGCTTTATTAGCTCCAGAGATATCAGTGGTACTGGGCACACACTCACTGGTATCAGCTTCCACATCTTGCTTGCACTCACAGGGCATTGCTTGCTTTTGCAGCTGTTTGTCTTTGAAAATTTTGGGACACACATCTTCCATGTGACTTACTTCATGACAGGCCCAGCATACTAAATTCATCTGTGGGTACGGCTCTCCTCCAGGGGCCACATACGAGTCGTCGTCATCATCATCGTATGGCCTGAAGGGACACTGTTTTTCAAGATTACGTGCATTGCAAAACAAACATTCCATGTCGGCCATTTTATAAACCCGGCAGAGACAATTTGCTAGCTGTAATTTCACTCACTTCAGCAACTTTTTTTTTTTTTTCTTCAGCAAAACATTTTGGTTTTCTGTTTGGGTTCAGGGTGCTATTGCATCCACACTTCGCACATTCTCTGTGTATGCTAGAAGCACAACTGATATACACATTGGGACAGACTTCACTCATAGCATCTGTACTTTAGTTCAGCTCGGCGGCCATTTTAAACCCCCGCATTTATTTGCAAACCCACAGACTTTTTAGTGTCGACCCGCATTCTCCACCATATGTGACAAACGCACCTCTTTTGTAGTGCTGACGTCTGTCTGGGTTCTTCCCGACACAGTCTTCTAGGGTTAATTATACAACAAACAGGATCATGCAAAGTATTGTGCTGCTTAACTCAGGCTTCTGCCTGCTTTATTTTCATCCAATTAAGGTACTGCAGCTTTAACATGTGTAGGTTAGAGGTACTCAGATACTTTCATTCAGCAGTTCACACATTTCAGTGTTACAATATTTCCCACTCTGTTATTTCAAGAAATAAAACCAAAATCATATAAGCAAATCCTATCCCTTTCAGGGATCTAACTACACATCAGAATCAGTCTCTCTAACAGCTGCTGGCCAACTAAACTGGTTCCCCAGCTTAAAACAATGCTCTCTCATTTAGGGACACAAGATACAGCACAGTCTTTTAGCAACAGCAGTAATCATTTGTTTTGTCTTATCTGTTCGTGGGGTCCAGGCAAATCCTCTGGTACTGTCATACGTGGAGAGGCCGTCAACCTCGATACTGGATGCAGGAGAGTAGCGACACCCCCAGCCCCCAGGCTCCAAGGAGAGAGAGTGAAATGCAAAACCTCCCTGCTCTAAATACCTGTGCATGTGATTAGAAGAGCAGGTGAGGGAGAACTAGAGCCATTGTAATCTGTGGTCTGGATTTTCCATCCAGCTGCCTGAGTTAATGGGAAGCTGTGGAACGGATCATTAACTATTCCTGCACTATCTGCTCTAAAATGGGGCAGAAAGCTGCCTAACATCTTTGGACTATGTCACAATGGTTAGAAAAAGGAGACAAGGGTTTCTTTAAATGTACATTGGGTAGAGCATGTCGCTGCAGCTCTACACAACCCAGCCAAGTTAAAGAGTTTGTGTCAACTGTAACGGGTGAGAAATATGAAATCAAAGGAATATATCATGCAACAGTTGGCATGATTTCTCAAAGTCTCCAGCCTGCAAAACTGGCACTAAAGATTTGCACCAAAATAATAAAGGAAAAACTCCCACTGATTTCAATAGGATTCCTTTTCTTTGGTAAATCTCGTGGTGTTTTTGCTCAAGTTCTGCAGACAGGAGACTTTGAGAAATGACTTTCCTGCGTTGTTTTTTTTTTTTTTTTACTCCTCCTCTTTGCAAAATATGCATACAGAATGTTTTCTAATGAAAGCCTTGTGATGTTGCAAGTTCTTCAGGTGTCGCTTGTAAAGTTACTGGGCACCTGATACTCCCAGACTGCTGAAGACTGAAATGTGATCTCCCCAGCAGAACCCCGTTTAAATGTCTGACGGCTGGTAGCGAGCCTGACATTCACTGCTATCTCATGCAGGAAACGTGGCATTTCTTTTTTTTTTTGCCATTGGTTTTAAATTGTTTTCTCACCCTCTCTGCGAGGTCTTGCCCTCTCTGCAGGGTCTCACCTTCTCTGCGTGATCTCACCCTCTCTGCGTGATCTCACCCTCTCTGCGTGATCTCACCCTCTCTGCATGATCTCACCCTCTCTGCGTGATCTCACCCTCTCCGCGTGATCTCACCCTCTCCCCGTGGTCTCACCCTCTCTGCGTGGCTGTGAGGCACATTGCTTTCTGTTTCCATGGTACCTTTATTTTAAAGTGTCTGCTTCAGAAGACTTATTCTGTGACTAATTAAAGGATCTATATCAGGGGTGGCCAACTCCAGTCTTCAAGGGCCACCAACAAGTCAGGTTTAAAGTATATCCCTGCTTCAGCACAGGTGGCTCAATCAGTCCCAGCGTCTTCAAATGAGCCACTGATTGAGCCAACTGTGCTGAAGCAGGGATAGCCTTAAAATCTGACCTGTTGGTGGCCCTTGAAGACTGGAGTTGACCACTCCTGATCTATAGAAGCCCCATTGTCGAGTGCCCATTATTAAGATAATTCCACGATATGGGAAAAACCTGTGGCCCTTTCTTATTGGTCAGACAGGGAGCACGTGATCATGTGGCTGAGAAAGAAAGTCGTATTCCCACGCTAGCACAACTGGGTAGTATCCTAGCAGAAGCAATTAATATGAGACATATCATTCACACATTCAAATGGTGACAAGGATCCGGGAAACGTCTGTTGGCATAAGGTCATTGTTTGGGACCCTATGAAATTGCACAAGCCACACTTGCATCCATATTAAATGACCTGCTCTTTGAACCTTTTACATCTGATCAATGTAAAAAGCATGGTTTAGAAATTGACTTCTGTAGTGGTGTATTTACCCATAAAGTGGAAGCAAAGCGACATATGACAGCAGCGGATTTTATTGAGGTGGTGATCATGTACTGTTGATACTTGTAGAAGGTCACAACATGCTGGAATTGCTGTACAATATGTAAGAAGCATGTATATAATGGGCTATAAGAACATATCTCATACCCCCTATCCAATAGGATGAACCCAGCCAATGCCAGTCACAAACCCGGATGAAAAATGGGGAGTGTTGCTTCCCGTGGCGATGGAACTGGAAAACTAGCCAAGAATCCAATGGCAGGACAACAATTATGAAGCGTGGAATCACTAGAGACGTATTGAACATCCGGCGGCTGGCCTTCACAATGCACCACTCCTTACCTTCTGAAGCGATGTCGTTTACGGAGCATCGTCCATCTATCCAATAGGATGAGAAGTAGGGTAACACATTGAATAAACCATTGGGGTGCATTAGCCCACTTATCACCATATTAAATAGGAGCCAGAGTGTTTGGTGTAAGACGGGAGTGGCCAATGCCAGTCTTCAAGGGCCTCCCACAGATCAGGTTTTAAGATGAAGCATGGATAGCCTTAAAACCTAACCTGTTGGTGGCTCTTGAGGGCTGGAGTTGGCCACGCCTGGGGTAAGAGGTTATCGTTTTGGATTATGGTTTGCACTGAGCGATGGGTGAAGGTATGCAGATGTCTTGTCCTATCTCCAGCCGTTTCTCGCAGTCAATAAGATAGTTCACTCCATCAATGACCAGCTGGACCAGTTCCACCTGCGGAGATTAGAAGAAGATTATGAGAGAGGCCATGTATGGTAAAGGGGAAGATGCTTTCGGCTCACAAATCAGCTTCAGCAGAAAGCCGATTGGGACCTGAAGGTGACATTCTAAATATGGACAAGATTACTGCATGAGAAGCACAGTAGGTCTGCAGGTTCTGAGATGCTTTAGTTCACTGCTCTTCATCCAGTTTTCCCAAAGGCCCAGATTATAAAAAAAAGGATTAACTTTAGAGCCACAAGAATATTGTAATGTCATTTTAGATACATTTAAAAAGACTTTAAAGAGGCAATCCATGCTGGCCGTTTTTTTTCTTCTTCCTTTTACATTATTTTTTAATGTAGTATTGAAGCAGGGGGTCTCCAGAGCTTAAACCCATTAATTTCAGCTCCGGGGACCCCCTGCATCCATACCGTCTGCATCCATACGAAGATACTTACCTCCATGGGGGGTGCCAGTAGCCGCTCCAGTTCACTAGCTGGGGTTCACATAATGGCCGCTTTACAAAGCCCACACACCCAGCAGGCCAATAGGAAGTCGTGACATCATCCAAGACGGCTTCCTATTGTCCTGCGTGACACGGGAGCTTTACATTTACAGGAGATACCGAGACCCCCCTTCGGAGGTATGAATCTCTTGGAAGCAGGGGTCCCCAAAGCTGAGATAAATGGGGTTCAGCTCCAAAGACCCCCTGCTTCAATCATATATATGTAAAAAAAAAAACATAAGGAAAATGCCCTGTATGGATTTCTCCTTTAATATGATCATGTTTCAACATTTTACAAGCATTTATAACATCAGTAGCAAGTACACATTACCTTAGCCTAGAAGTGGCTTCCAGTGTGAAAAATTGCATAGAGCTGCCACAGTGAAATTAGCAGGAGCAGGGAGTCCAAAGGCCATTCCATGAGATAAGAGCCCTGATTTAGTGTAAGACCATGACGAATGCAATTCCAGTCATTCAGAACATCTGGCCTGAACCTGTCTGATCTTACCTGAACACACAAAAACACACAGAATGCCTGCTCAGCCTGCCGATATATTAACCAAAAACCTTTCTAGAGTGGTGCTGTCAGGGTATATGTATATGGAAAACATGGGAGAGAGAAGACCCTACTTGTGCGTCCAAGTAGGGTCTTCTCTCTCCCGTGTTTTAATGATCTTACCTGAACCCTTCTCTGCCACAGGGCCCGGCATATATAGTTATATAGTTACATAGTTGCATAGTTGCATATTTACATAGTAGATGAGGTTGAAAAAAGACATATGTCCAATAAGTTCAACCTATGCTAAATTTAGACGACAGATACTTATCCTATATTTGTACATACAGTATATTGATCCAGAGGAAGGCAAGCAAAACCCCCAGTGACATATCATCCAATGAAGTCTCATGGGGAATACATAATTTCCTTCCTGACTCCGACAATTGCAATGAGATTTCTCCCTGGATCAACATTCTTCCCATGTTTACTTATTTGGCATATCCCTGTATACCTTCCCTTTCTAAAAAGATGTGCACTATATAACAGTATTATATATATATATATATATATATATATATATATATATATATATATATATATATATCAGACAGGGTATTATTAATGTGACTTTTCTGATCCATGAAGTTTGGCCATTGAGGGGCAAAGCTAGAATAAGGAAAGGCATTTCCATTTTCCAAATATGACCCATATACCGCATTTTCTAGCAACCCGTGAGCCCGTTGGGTTTCAATCACATGCTATAGAATTTATTTATTTATAAAATATTTTACCAGGAAGTAATACATTGAGAGTTACCTCTCGTTTTCAAGTATGTCCTGGGCACAGAGTTAAGACAAATAATACATGTTTACAAATACAGTTACATAATGAGCAGGGTATACATTATATACAAGACATTGCATGCACAGTTAAAGATAATTTGTATTATGGGCATATGAAACAATTACAGACCACATTAAAATGTGAGACAGCCTTAGATTTGAAAGAACTTAGACTGGTGGTGGATGTAAGAGTCTCCGGTAGGTTGTTCCAGTTTTGGGGTACACGGTAAGAGAAGGAGGAGCGGCGGGATACTTTGTTGAGCCGTGGGACCATGAACAGTCTTTTGGAGTCTGATCTCAGATGATAGGTGCTGCATGTGGTAGGGGTGAGGAGCTTGTTCAGGTAGCTGGGTAGCTTGCCCATAAAGAATTTGAAGGCAAGACAGGAAAGGTGAACTTTGCGCCTAGACTCGAGTGATGACCAATCTAGTTCTTTGAGCATTTCGCAGTGATGTGTGTTATAGTTGCATTGGAGAACAAAACGACAAATTGAGTTGTAGAGTATTGAAGTAGTTGTAGAGTAATGTATTTTACCTCCGATTTTCCCAAACGGTCCAGGTTTGAGACATCAACGGTGCTACCAACCACAGCGGTGTCGACGCCTCCTGTTCCTCTCTTCTGCAGGCGAAGGTTTTCTAAGATCTCTGGGAAACGAGCATCCTAACAGTGTACAAACACAGTGTTACCGACCACCAACATGTACAGTGCAAAAAGATCAACTGGCATCCTTCCTGAAGAATGGAGGAACGTGTGAGCAAATCTGGTGGAGATATATTGAGTTCAATCTCTAAACAGTTAAATACATGCATTAGAGATTGGTAATGTCACAAATAAGGTATGGAGAAAAGTTGCAGGTATTGTATCATTTTAAAAGAGATTTTGATATGAATATCCCAGTGAGTATAAGTGAGCAAGGATCCTATTTTTTTTACGTCACAATGTAATAAATATTCATGTTTGAAGTTAGATGGAAAAAACAAGAATACAAATCGGCGCCTACAGAGTCCCATATAGGAAAAAAGTTCAGTCCAATGGTAAAAAAGTGTCCAGAAATATCCAATCTTGCACTTCACGCTCCACAGCAAGATGTTACAAGAAGCATGTGATGCAAAGAGAGAGAAAAGAGAGAAAAATCATAGTGCAACAATGCTACAGTATAAACACATAAGACAAACAGGACAAGACAATACTAGACAAACACAAGCAAGGCTGACAAATAATACAAGAGTTAATTTAATACGCAAAAAATATAAAATGAACAAGGCAGATGACGGATCCGATGGTTAAACCGGAATCCTACTTACAGGACGTTCGTTTAATACAGACAGGGGTGTATGGTGAGTGATGTATGGCCGCGGCATCTGATGGATGCGTGGCGTCCAGGAGTTGCTCCAAACACTGTCACTGGCTCCGCAACCGGATGTGCGTCACCGGGGGTGGGTCTCAGGCTCTCCAAACGCTGTCTGCCACTCCGTGGCCGGAAATACGTCAAAATGCCAAACCCCCTTCTACTGCTGCACCTCGAACAAACTCCTGTGGGTACTCTGCCTTAGTCCAAATAAACTCTCACAAACTGCCCAACGCGTTTCATGCGCTTGCGCACTTCTTCAGGGGAGCCCCTGATCCCATGATTCAAGGGTTTTGGCATTTTGACCCGCCCCCGGTGACATATTTCTGGCCACGTAGTGGCAGACAGCGTTTGGAGAGCCTGAGACCCACCCCCGGTGACGCACATCCGGTTGCGGAGCTAGGGACAGTGTTTCAAGCAACTCCTGGACGCCACGCATCCATCAGACGCCGCGGCCATACATCACTCACCATACACCCCTGTCTGTATTAAACGAACGTCCTGTAAGTAGGATTCCAGTTTTACCATCGGATCCGTCATCTGCCTTGTTCATTTTATATTTTTTGTGTATTAAATTAACTCTTGTATTATTTGTCAGCCTTGCTTGTGTTTGTCTAGTATTGTCTTGTCCTGTTTGTCTTATGTGTTTATACTGTAGCATTGTTGCACTATGATTTTTCTCTCTTTTCTCTCTCTTTGCATCACATGCTTCTTGTAACATCTTGCTGTGGAGCGTGAAGTGCAAGATTGGATATTTCTGGACACTTTTTTACCATTGGACTGAACTTTTTTCCTATATGGGACTCTGTAGGCGCCGGTTTGTATTGTTGTTTTTTGCTTTGTACTAAGTGTGTTTTGGGTTAGTTTCACTCGGCAGCCTAGCCTTACATCATTAAGGTATAGTGTGTAAGGTCACACACATTTTTTATCACCTTATATATTTATATACACTGTTTATTATATATTCACAGCCTTTTAGCGCTATATACACCATTCTTTTTTTCCTATATTGAAGTTAGATGGAAGTACATTAAATCACTGAGCAAAATGATGGCAATCTGAACCAATAATAATACACTTTATAAGAGCCCCCTGCTAAATGACCATACTATTTTCATTTTGAAGACTCATACTGTGAGTCAGTCTTTGAGTTTGCTACACACATCACCAAATGTTCTCTGAAATTGTCATTTGATATAAAAAATTATAAAGAGATTTTAGCAAAACAGTATTTATTTGATCAAATAAAGAAAAGGCAAGAACAAAACGTCATTTTCCTCCCTGGGAGAAATTACACTATCCTAAGAAAATCAAGGACTCTGTAAAATCCTTACCTTGATCAGTAGAGGTAGCTTGACGTGCACTCCGGCTCTCAGACCAGTACCAAGGTTGGATGGACAAGTCAGGATATAGCCCAGCCTCTCATTCCACATAAATTCCCAACCTTTCTCCTGGATTAATTTCTCAACCTACAAGACACGGAATAACTGTCTCTTCCAAAATGTAATAAACACAGTAAGCTCATATAAACCACAACAATTAACACACACACAAAAAACTATATATATATATATATATGTGTGTGTGTGTGTGTTTATGTGTGTGTGTGTATATATATATGTATATGTATATATATATATATATATATATATATATATATATATATATATATATTGTGACAAACGCCCCTCTTTTGTAGCGCTGACGTCTGTCTGGGATCTTCCCGACACAGTCTTCTAGGGTTAATTATACGAATAACCGGATCATACAAAGCATTACGTTGTTTAACTCAGGTTTCTGCCTGCTTTATTTTCATCCCAGTAAGGGACTGCAGCTTTAACAGGTGTAGGCAGAAGACACTCAGATATTAACCTTCAGCGGTTTACTCATATTAGTGTTATCATATTTTACACACTGTCACTTTAAGAAACAAAAATAAATCATATAAAGAAATCCTATCCCATTCAGGGATCTAACGACACAGCAGAATCAGCCTCTCTAACTTTTGCTGGGCCAACTAACCTGGTTTCCCAGCTTAAAACAATACCCTCTCATTTAGGGTCACTAGATACAGCATACAGTCTTTAGACACAGCAATAAACATTTGTTTGTCTTATCTGTTCGTGGTGGGGAACTCGGTTCCAAGTGTCCAGGCAAATCTTCTGGTACTGCGATACATGAAGGGGGCGTCCTCCCCGAACTGGATGCAGTGGAGCAGCGATACCCCCAGCCTCCAGGCTCTAAGAAGAGAGACTGAAAAGCAACCCTCTCTGCTCTAAATACCTGTTCCAGTGATTAGGAGAGCAGGTGAGGGAGAACTAGACACATTGTAAACTGTGGTCTGGATTTTCCATCCACCAGCATGAGTTAATGGAAGCTGTAGAACGGATTATTTTGCACTATTCCTGCACTTTCTGACCTAAAACCGGACAGAAAGCTGCCTAATATCTTTGGACTATGTCACAATATATATGTATGTATATAAGTTTCAAGAGGAGAGGTACTGAGCGTGGCACTGTATACTACTACAGAACAAAACACAAAGAGAGCCCAGAGCTACATCTAATATGACAAAAATACACAGTGAAATACCTATATATTCTCTTGAAAAAAAGGGTCATTTAGTTTAACCCTTTGGCCAAAGTATTATAAGCCTGAGAGCCACTTCAAGGCATGACCAGAAATCGCTAGTCCTAACACTAACTGATTAAAATTCTTATTTACCTGTATAATTACAGAAAGAATGATCTGCATTGGATCTGTCACAACCAGCTGCATAAAAAGACCCGTACATGTACATATGGAAAGTGGGGAGAGGCGAGCTTAAAACTTGGGGAGGAGGGGCCACTAACCTCCAAAACAGCTGAGACCAGCTGGACAAAGTTAATAATCACACAGGTACCCAGTAAGCTAAAATAAACCACACAAATTACCCCCAAAAAAAATATATAAATAAGTGTCAAAAGGAGTGCTACTGAGCATGGCACTGTATACTCAGTAGCACTCCTTTTGACATGTATATTGTAGTATAGTATAGTATAAGTCTTCAACTGCGCCACTGATTGAGCCACCTATGCTGAAGGAGGGCTATCCTTAAAACCTGACCTTTTGGGGGGTTCTAGAGGACAGGAGTTGAGAACCCCTTGTTGCAACACATGAGTCAGGGTACTGCTTGATACTACCAATAGAGAGAGAAAGAATAGGGGGAGCAAAAGGGTTTAGAGCATATTAACCAGCAATAACAATCTTAATACAGGTCACTGTCTCTGGAGTGTCAATATACAGATGATAAATCAGCTCTATTTCGGTGAAGACTTTAGAACTATTGGGGCTTCCGTAGCTGGTGGAAGCAGTTGCAGACACAGCCGCGCCAGGAACCGCCATCTATTCCGACTCCGGACGCGGAGGAGAGTGCGGCCAGGAACATCTGCGAACCACAGCCACGGGAGCACGCCGGGACAGTGTTATTTTATGTGAGTGCATTTGTTGTGATTCAATATTCAATGTTTAATAAACGTTTACGTTTTTAAAGATCATTGCTGATATCACACTGTAATTTTGCCTCACTCACTACCCTTGCTGAAACGGGGAGGGAAAGAACCCCAGAACGGGAGAACCGTGACGGAGACCCGTATTTAACCCCCTGCCTGCCAGCAGCAGCGTGCACAGCACCCCTGGGATTACTTTGGACGGGCAATCTAGGTGTATACCACAGATACCTTTCAACAACTGTGCTTACACATGGCCGTGTAAGTGTTTATGGTTATTGCTTCACTTATGTATACCCTTAACCCCACTAACTACGTGGACAGACCAGACCCCCAAAATCAAGACACCCCTATGCAACTTTGCTCACACAGGGCCATGTGAGTATTGATTTATCATCTGTATATTGACACTCCAGAGACAGTGACCTGTATTAAGATTGTTATTGCTGGTTAATATGCTCTAAACCCTTTTGCTCCCCCTATTCTTTCTCTCTCTATATCCCACAAGGGCTTTGGAAACCCCTTTCTGGGGTTGAGCACAGGGATCCTTAACAGACTCCATTGTGAGAGACCACCTTCATTTGGTTTGTTATACAAGCATCATACTGCACCCCCCACCCTGACACAACACGTAAGGTAAGCGCCCGGCTCTTGTTTGCATGTTGATACTACCAATAGGTCTTCTTCAGCAATCACCTCCTTCAAGCCCCGGCAGCACCGCTCAAAGACCCGCTTCATGTTCCCCCCCTTTTCCATGGAGATGACCCTTGTGTGATCCTCTTCATTTATCCAGATAAGGAAGGTCTTCTCATTGTTGTGCCTGGGAAAGTAGAGGCAGGTGTGTTAACAGGACTGGTTGTGATCTGTTATAATGGTAAAAATATTAGTGGATGAACATTAATGTTCCAAAAATGTTTATACTAAAATAATAGTGGGCTTATAAACAAAAGCAGCCTTCTTTCTTAAATAGAGTAGTTTTCTTCTGTTTCTGTAGCATATACCTTTTGTAAAGTGCTAAGTACAACATTGGTGTTATATTGACACACAACATTCAGAATAAATAGGCCTCTTATACAGACATAGCCCAACAATACCCAATACATTTGTTTGTGTAATACTGTCTTCCCACGCTGGCCTTTCACTCCCTTTGATAAAGAAATTCAGCTAATTTCAAATGTCATCTTTGGTGCTTACAAATAATGTAAATAACTTAACCGATTTTGGTTCTTATTTTATACTGCTGAGCTTCACTCTACCATTTGGAAACTGACACAAGAATTACTTTTTCCCTTTTGACTTTACAAGTGTATCAGCAAAGGAAGAGAGTAGTATACAATGTAACAGTCCTTCTTGCACTAATATCCTACCATATTCCACGTGCGTCTGGCCAGTCACGAGCCATTCCAGATACTGTTAGCAATGGAGACACAGGCTTGTCAAATAGGAAGTGATCCTATGAGAATAACAGAATAAATAAGTGTTCAGGACACATGCGTATGAAATATATAAAAATCACAGCATTTGTAATGAAGTGGTGTAATGTCTGAAATACACACACAGGATCGCTACCAGTTTGCTATAAAAAAGCTCAAAATCCTCTTGTGTCTCATCATTTAATTTACTATAATGTAATGGGAGTTTCCTGTCTCATGGTAGCGAAAGTGTGTAATGCAGCTAATGACATCAAATCAGACAGGGAGGCAGGAGCCAGAGCTAGGGACATAGGAAAACAAACAGGAACATTCAGATCCTGACCCCGAATAAACTGTGCATTCAATCAACATGTTTTCTAAGTCATATCATCTATAAAAGGCTAAATATGAAACATGACAGAGTCATTGCACAAAAATATCTAGTAATCTAGTAGAGTATATCACAGGCCATATGTAGAATGAAGTGTTCGGGTTCCTTGAGAATAAAATTCAGCAAAATCTGGAAACTTGTAAAAAAAAAGAAACTAACAAAAAAAAACTCTTCATAGTCATATTTTATTTGGCTTCCTCTGGATCAAAATGGTGTCATTACAAATATACGATGAGGATCTGTCGTCTAAATTTAACATAGGTTGAACACGATGGACATATGTCTTTTTTTTAACCGCATCTCCTATGGAACAATGTAACTGTAACTATCTATAACTGCTCATATACTTTATGTAGACTAAGGGTTATATTAACTAAACAGTGATGTGACTTCAGGTACTTTAAAGCCCATTCAAATAAAAAGGCCATGAGGTACCTCGAGGCTTAGGACCACAAAATCAATCTAACTTAATGCCCCACTGGTCTAGCCAGGTGTATCTATGCAGTATTAATGCTGTTGAGTATCATCATGTTGTTCTGATAGCATCGCCTTACTGTACATCAATTAGCTGTTGCTGTTCCTGATCTGTCATTTCACTGAGTCTGTAGTAACGCCCAGTCAGGTCTCCTGATAGCCCACTCAGAGCGTCCGCCGTCAACGTCTCCACTTCTCTCCGCTCCGCACGAGTGCAGGCGGGGGGCAGGCTCAGACCTCGGATACTTCTTCCAGTGCGGACGCGAGAGGACAACACAAAGCGCTCATCAAAGAAGCCGGCTTTGATCTTTCATGAATTAATATAAATAAAAGACATGTAATGGTGATGGTTACAAGTGATGGTTCTCTGGCTCGCCCAGAGAAGCTCAACAACTTCTGAATGGTACGAAAGAACAAACGACATGAGAACAGGGGATATGTATGGAGAAAAAATATATAAAATAGTCCATATATAGGAAGTTAAATCGAGATAAATAACTGAACATTTCTATTAACAAAAGTATTGTTATTCCCCCCCCCCCCATGAAAACAGTAACAAGTCTCTGATAATCCCTCCTCTAATGAAGGTTTACCACTTATAATGTGGGAAAAGAGTTTAAAATGCTGGCAGAAAAGATGTACTCAACTTGTACCAATGGAAACCAAGGAGGTTTCACAGGGTTCCAATTCATTCCCTTTGTTGTGCTAGGTCTGAGATACCTAGACATGTCTTGGCTACTTACCTTGCTGGCATCTAGGTCAGTGGGGTGTTTCATGGTCTTTGGGTCATAGCCATTATGTCGCTCCTTTATAACGGGGTCAAACAGATCTGCAAATACCTAAACCAACACCCAATGAGACATTGATTTGAGGGATTCCCAAATCTGAAGGTACGTAACTCATCGTTTTTGGGTAAGAATCAGTCAGACTTTTATAGTTTTTTTTTGCCTGCTCACAACATTATCTAAAATACATTCCTCTATGTAGCTTTATTGCTTTAGGTCTCTGGCTCTGTTCATGTATAGAACTCATAAACAAGGTATTGCCTTTTTGATCTATCACCATAACAACAGTGTAGAGAGAGAACATGTTCTGTATCCTGAAATATTCAAAGATAGCAGCATGGTACTGAAGGATTTAAAGAAAAACGCAGCTTGAAGAGGCATAAATATTTGTGAATCAGAAAAAGGGGAAGGGGAAACACAAAATGGATGTGCCCCCTAAAAGAATTCACTTAAATGCACACCAACAAAGTGTAAAAGTTAACTTTTAATAAATGTACTTAAAACATATATTACCAAAGAATTGTGTACTGTGAGTTTAAAAATATATTAAATCAACGCTATCAAGCATCCGTGTCATCAATTGTAGGATTATACTATCCCAGTTGACCACTTAATGTTGGTGGGATATAGAGGACAGAGGATGGTGTGAGTCAGGGTATTAACCCCTCTGGAGCAACTGTGAGACCAGATGGTAAGTGTGTATATATATGTACAAGTCAGTGACCGGTAGATTAAATATTAAGCTATCCTGCTATGTTTGATATAACTACGCACTTCAGTGAAACATTAACAGTGTGTTAGAATGCGAGTGCTTAAGTGATAGAGCTGGCACGTGCAGTCATAATGATAGTAAATTCACAGCATAATGAAACTGCCAACCACAGCAATATTAGGGTGAGTTCACAGTGGAGTACTGTGAAAACACCTCACATGGAGTGCAGGAAATGCAGGCACACTGACTGTGAAGATAAATAAATAACTGACTACTGGGGTCTACACAGATAGAACCAGGAGACTGCAGACACTACATTAAAACAGCTCCAAGTAGGAGACTGACAACATTGCGCGTCTATGTAGCTTTATTGCTTTAGGTCTCTGGCTCTGTTCATGTATAGAACTCATAAACAAGGTATTGCCTTTTTGATCTATCACCATAACAACAGTGTAGAGAGAGAACATGTTCTGTATCCTGAAATATTCAAAGATAGCAGCATGGTACTGAAGGATTTACAGAAAAATGCAGCTTGAAGAGGCATAAATATTTGTGTTATTATGTCACAGTGCTAGCTGTATAATGTCTAAAATTCCATCTACATTTTCCTTTTACTTTAATGCAAACTAACCCTTTAAAAATATAATCATTGTTTCTGTGAGTGCTGAAAAATAGCCAAGAATACTGAAATTGAGAGTGGTTTTTTTTTGTAAATTTGTTTTATTGGAAATTCTACAGACTTACAGTATATATACAATACATTTTTAAAATACGTGTTAAAATGGAAAATGCTGAAATACACCATACTCATTCTTATGTCCTTTGATATTTTATATGGCACGGCCTTTATCTTCTGAGTCAGGGGCAGGCTGGCCTTGGGAGTAGGGGGGAAATTGCCCCCCTGGACTGATAACATTTGGAATGAGGCTGCGGCCATGCTGGCGCTGACCGCGCTCATGCTTGAGAATGGTGACGTCACCAGCTCTCCAAGCATGAGCGCCGGGTGTCCTGGCTATTTCGCAAGCGCGCAGAGGGGCATTGGGGGCAAGTTGAGCGCGCTTGAAAGTCAATTTTTTTTGTTTACCCAAGCGCGGGGACGGGACAATTTGAATTGCCGAAACTAAACTCGGCAAGCGCCGCACACTCAGCGCTAGCATGGCCGCAGCCGCTCCTACTCTCCTCCCTGCAACTGGCCCCCATTAGCTGCGCTTATAATTCCGACGACGTCGCATCAAAACAAATGCATAGCCGCCGTCGTGTGCGCTTATAATAAGCACAACGTGACGGCGCGAAGGCGCGGCAGAGCGACGGCTTGGTGGCGATCGCTGCAAGTCATCTCAATTCGATTTTTCCAGCAACCGCAGCCTGATGTCACTGTCGCGACGCCGGCTTTATAAGCGCAGCCTAAGGCTGAGTCCCCGCTGGCACAGTCCATGCTTAGCACTTTGCGCTTGGCGTGCTTACCATAACAAATGTGGATTGGCACACCCCTTTCCCGCTGTGCGCGCACGCTCATGCACGTGAACACACGCTCCCCCAAACGTTGTGCTTTGGGAGACAAGGGAGAGATACTTTCGTGCTGAGAGCAGGGTCACATGACCCTGCTCTGACCCATGGAAAGAGAAGGCGTGTTCTAATTACACACCAAACACAACATGAAATTTTTAGCGGAGGGGGAGCAGAGAGAAGTGGAAGAGGGGTTGGGGGAAAGGGAGTGGTATGGAAAACAGAGTGCTGTGGTGTGGCAAAGAGAGTGGTGTGGGGGGGGGGATGGCAAACAGAGTGCCCATCCCTGGTGTAGCATCTCTTAATTAAAGCCTTGGTTACAATGATGGAAGCGCCTTGTTGAGAAGAACTCTACTTATTTTGTCCGGAAAATCCTATTTTCTGTTTCAAGCAATTGAAAAATATGATCACCAATAAACTGTGGGATGATCTAAGAAGAAATAGTCCCACATGTATTTATCAGGGTTTCTTGGAGGCTGAAAAAGCGACTGCTTATAGCAAACCTACACACAAAACTAATGATCAAATTTAATTCAGCCTTTCTTAGAACACCACAGGATTTGATAGTTACAATGGGAACTTCTATATCTGATATTGGATAAGAAACGTATACACCTGGAATAAACACTGAAAGCTATTCTGTAACCCTGCATAGCACATGGGCTAGCAGAGAATCTGATAACTGGCTTGCCCATCTTCGATCAAACAAACACGTTTAGAAAGTAGAGCAATGTGGGACCTTCCTTTGATCTCCAAGAACCACTCAATCCAACAGCAACTGCAGGTGCAGTGGCTGTTATTCGAACAAATCACAGCGCCGTTTTCGTGTGCGCTGCTGTACTCCACGCGGTTCGAACGCCGCCAATCGCACCAGGCACACGTGTTTATCGCGGTTGCTTTATTTGAATTTCATAGATTGTGTGCAATTAAATGCAATGAAATGAATGAATTGTAATGTGCACAGCACTGTGCAACTGTGTCAATTTCAGGTGTTTAAAAGCCAGAACACTAAAATACAATTTTCTGCACTCACTTCTTAAAGCGGTACGGTTGGAAGAAATCCCGCGCCATGACATGGGTATTCTGAGGTATACACCGCGGGAAGTGTTTCAATAACGGCCACTGCATCTGTAGTTGATGACATTTGCTAGTGGTGTTGCCAGCTTTTTAAATACCCTTGGATGTGTCATGTCTGAAGCTACTGACTTGGCCTCTTTTTTGAGACCAATGAGATAGAAAGCATGGCGCCTTAGGCAAAGTGCAGGATGACTGCAGGACCCAGGCTCACCCCACCTATCTCTTCTGCCCCCTCCCACCCCACTTGGTTCCCGGTGACACCTGGTGGGCTAGCAGGAGGTGTTATAGGCAGGCAGTGAGGGGCGGGGAGATCATGCTGCGCCCCTCACAGTTTTTCTCCCACCTCTTTTGGTTAAATTCTGTTTTGTGTGAGTTATACTTGTATTAAATATATTTATATTTGAGGTGTCTGTTGGGGTTATATTTCTTCTGTCGCGATGGCTGTTTGGGTGGCAGGGTAACCTTGCCACATGGGGTCTCAGTTATGGTAATGCCTGGTGGTGGCATGGTGGGTGAGTGGACAGGGCTCATTGTGCTTTGAGTACCTGGGACCCATCTCACGGCTGACGTAGGGTCAGTGGAACAGCGGGAATTGGGACGGTCCCAGCTAACGGGTCATGGTATAAACGCCATTGGCCTTACCTGCAGGTGGATATCTCTGGCAGGGTTTGCACCGCCTCCTTTGCTGTATATAAATAAAAGCCGCAGCCATTGTACCTCCAGACATTTGTGTGTGCTGTATTTGCGGGATGATAGTAGAGTAACATCGCTGACTCCGAGGTGATGGATCACTATACTATATCGCCTTATATAATACTCTTCACTGTTTGTAGTTTCTTTTCTGCGAATGATGAGTAAAAAAGCATTGTTGGGGGTCATTATTTCCCCGGTTCTCTCACCTCATAGGACTTTTCATCGCCAGCTACCATGCCCACTGACATAGAGAAGGGGTGGCCATGGTTATCTACACCAGTCTGGATGCATTCGTCAATAGTCCAGCCTGTAGGGGTGGTTTGGTTGCAGAGCTTGGCATAGATGGCAGGAGTCAGGAAGGTGGCCATGCTATTGTTGTGTTTCCGAAGGTCCGGATATTCTGCACTGTGTAACAGGAAAACAGGAGCACACTTTATAATAATAACAACTTTATTTCATTTAGCGCTTTTTCCCCCAATGTCCCCATTTCCCCAACACAAAGCATGCACAGTACGCAGCACATAGGATTGTTACAGACACAGTCCCTGCCCAGATGAGCTTACAATCTATGCTTTTGTGCCAGGGAGATAAAATGATTTGCTGCTTCAGCAGAGGTGGCTCAATCAGTGGCTCAGTCTTTGACTGCACCACTTGTGCTGAAGCAGGGATATCCTGAAAACATGACCTGTTGGTGGCCCTTGAAGACTGGAGTTGGCCGCCCCTGCAGTAGGGACTATGCAGTTTCGAAAGGGTTGCGCCTGAAGCAATCATTTGGAAATTGGAATTAATGAGCATTGTTTAATCCTCCTATTATTTTATATTTCTTTCAATAGATTTAGTCCATGAAGGATATATATTTGCACAAATTATGTAAACCAGATTTAAAAAAAAAAAAGTAATTTTCTCCCCACAAAATATATATTTAAAGCCAGAGCAGCCAGTTTTTACAGTAAGTCGCAGAAATGGGTGTAGGCTTGGAGAGAAAATTCTTAAGTAGATTGTGTTCTATTAGCATGGCATCCTTCCCTTCTAATCAACTTATGAACAGATTGTGTCCAGTGACCTGAGTAGAAGCGGGAACAGGTTCTGGCCCTGTGCAGACATTACACACAATTGGTGTCAGTCACAATAGTATTGTAGAAATGACAGCAACTATCTTATTTTCTTTACAGAGAGATATTGTTGCTTCTGTTTTATCTGTAAATATCAATATAACAGAGACAGATTAAAATATCATTTATAATTCATTATTACACCCCAGATTGGTGAGCACCCACACAAATTAGATTGAATAGGGTACTGCATACTGTCACTGTTAAAGCACAGCGATAAACACCCAATTTGAACTGACAGGACAGTAAAATACTATACAAATAAATAATGGTAATGGCGGCAGGTTTATCACCATTATTACACCCCAAATAGGTGAGTGTCACGTGTGCTCACCACAAACTGGTTCAGTTTGGTTCTTTATTGGACAGCACCATTAATGCAATATAAGGGATTCTTGAGTTAACATAATGCCTTAGTGCAGTGATTTATTGTTTTATTGCAGGGACCACCCATGAACTGCTTGATTACAATAGATTGTAAGCTTTCAGGGGCAGGGATTTCCTTTCCTACTGTTTGATTTTCTTTGTTGCAGTTACTGCATTATAATCTCCTGTGCTGTCTCTTTTTATTTAAATGCGGAGTATATAGTGGGCGCTATATAAATAAAGATATACATACATACAAATATACCGCCTATACTAATAGCACCATGTCCTAGAATCTGTGTGTGGGTAGGGCTTGACGATTAATGTATGCTCTTTGAAAGGCTTGCTTGCTGTGTCCGTGAATAAGCAGTAATGATAGAGCCAACACAAGAACCAGTTGAATGTCTGGGAATAGCACAAATATATCAACAGCTCAGCTCCAGTCTGCAGGGTTCATAGGGACCTCTCTGCAGTACAGTGTGTTACTTGTAATGAAGTAACCCATCTTATTAGTCAGCCTGAAGCCACTGTCACCTACAGTATAAGTAACTGAGGTTTACTGTGTTTAAATGAATACAGGGGGAGACACAGCACTAATAAAGTATACAGTTTATTAATAACTAGAGAAAAATGAAATGGTACAACTGAAAAAAATGGGTATTTACAAAACAATTACTTAGGCACTTAGATATTTTTTATACTATTTTGGTACTTTTTTTATTCTTTTGAAACCAATTGTTCCCTTTGTTCATAGTTCAAGCTGAGGATTTATTTGTTTGGAAAATGTAAAGCTAAACAGAATGTGTGTTAGTGGAATTGATTGCTGAAACCGGGCTGATTGCAGATGGAAACACACAGCAGTTGTTCTGACAAGTGTTAAACGTTTATTAATATGAATCCTTCACATTTGTAATCCTATATAATTGTCATCAAATCATGTACAAGATAAAGGATCCCACATTTATGCTCATTTGCATAAGTGATCCATCTTCACCGTCCCTTTAATTTTCCTAATTTGTTAACCAAACTGGACAAATCGTTTAGGAACCTGGAGAAGGACCAGTTCTTCTAACTGTTAACCAGCAATGTCATTTGGAAAGGCGTCCCACACTGCATCTAATGTATGCTATTGTTACCTTGGTGGGTAGAGTCGCCTCTTTTTGTCTGTGTCAGCACTGAGTGTTTCTCTGGTCATAAGGTATCCAGCTGCTAGAGATCCAGCTCCAACCATTGCCAGGAGTCCGGCGGATTTCCTTGTGGAGAGAACTCTGGAGAAGGTACTGGCCATTTTAGAGATCCTTGAGCAGTAGGAGAGCGATGGAATAAGAAACCCAGTTGATCTGTGGACACACCAAGGAAGAAATGGAGTGTGAGCCTGTGTGTGAGAGAGAAGCAATCAATTCCACTTCTGCCGTGTCTTTGTGGAAATGCCACAAAAACACATACTGCATCACATATACTTGGCCTGGCAATTATTGTCATCCTATGTAATGAACTTACATTGGCATGCATGTAAGTTCAGAAATGGCGCTGGCCACAGCAGACCATTTATTACACGTGCCCTACATATATAATTCCCAGTCACAATCCCATACATAAGTAATGGAAAGTGCATTTGAATGGAAGGTCACCACTCTGTCTTTCGTATATCTGTTCTCATAGTGAATGTCAAAATATAATGAGTCTCCCAATGTGTTAGTTTAGATGAGAGATCAACTATATGGAATAAGACAACCAGAAGGAAAGAGGGTGGGATGGGATGGGGGGAAGATATTGGGAGGAGGGGTGGAGGGGAGTGGTGGGAAGGGATGGGGGGGGGGAGATAATGGGAGGAGGGGGTGGTGGGAAAGGATGGGGGGAAAATATTGGGAGGAGGAGGGAGAAGAGTTGTGAGCTTTAGTCTGAATCTGTTGGTCCATAACAGGGGGGAATTGAAGTAAATAGGAGCATTAGGCAACATACGGAATTGACAGGAGCAGGGATGCGAAAGTAATGAGACTGGGAACGTGGTTAGTAGAAGTGAGATTGTCACAGAGAACGTGATATAAAGAAGGATAGCCAGGGGACTTACAGATTCAGAATGAAGGAAAACAAGACAAGTTAGGTTTTGGAAATAAGGTGCATGGGTTATGGATACAGAGTAATGGGGGTGCATACAAATGATAGGTCACTAGAAGGGCAGTATGACTAGAATACTTCATCATAACCACCTTCAGGGACCAGCTAGTGACCGCTACCCTGCTACCATGTTACAAGATGGTAACATAAAAATACACCCCAAAAGTAAAATGGTTTCTCATGGTATCTACTAAGCTCCTTTTGCTATAATAGCAACATTATTTTTAACAAGAACCATTATATGTTAACAAGAACCAAATGCGTTTCAACACCGTTCTAGCTAATTCAGATATACTAGCATTGAGATGGACATAGTTAAATGATATATCTACTATATATTTTGGAAAGTTCACTATGCATTTGGACACCACTGAAGATATCGTAACCACATTTTGCACAATGTCCTGAGATCAAGGATCAAGGTTAATTAGGAACAGGTCGTATTAAATGATGTCTGTTTCAGTTGGATCAGTAACACACTGATTAGCACGATCTAGTAACTGCAAAGTTTCAGAACTTTCCTGCTGGACAGCGCCATGTGGCAAGGAGGGGGAGAGTCGCTTCATCTATCTCCCCTGCCCCCTGTCTGAGAGATGCTGAATTCAGAGCTGCAACTCAAAAATCTGATTGACTACAATGCAAAATTTTGCAGGTGCCAGAAATTTTTGCCATTACTGACTACTAGTGCCCTGCATTTTGACCAACCAGTAGAGTGCAGGGATTTCATTAATACTCTCAATTTCCACCCACTTGGCCTATACTCTTCAGTAAATCTCCTGTCATTTGCAAGACAAAACTCTTGATTAGAAATGATTAACCAATACTGTCTGAGATTATCTAGTTATACAGTCTTCTGTCTGCCACACCTGATATATCAGCCTCTTTGGTTGCTTTACCTCTGTGATTATCTGTGTCTCTTTCTCTTGCTGTATGTTACAGTACCTAGTAGATCTGGCATTGTTGGGTTTGCTTATGACTTCCTATTGCCCACTTATCCCAAGCCTGTCTACTAACATTAGAGCATTGATATTCCGAGTTGCATTGTGACTGTCTGTTCTTCCTGACAGTTACCCTCTAAATTGTGTTTTTCTCCCATGTTTATGTAATTAGCAGTTTTTTCGTGAACTGTGCACTTTCACATTCAGAAACAGGGGGAACAAATATGCTTATTTTATTACCAGGGGATTATAAAAGTCCCACCCAAAGTACAGCATCTGTCTTCCCTCATGTGCCTGTGTAAGCCTGTGATTGCCACACTGTTTTTGGCAACTAGTGTCCAGCAATACATCATTTTAGCTTTCTATGACACATTACATGATACAATTACATTCACTTTTCTGTATCCAGAGTCAATAAAAAAAGAAAAAACTAAAGTACAACTTTATTATTGTAAATCTGTAAACAGCATCCTCTAAAAATAATAATGATAATAATGAACATTTCTGTAATAATATCAAGCAAAAATTACTAAAGCACTTAGGCGTAGATCCTCAGAGCTCCGTCAATGACTTAACCATACGTTAACTTCAGCTAACTTCTCATTAGGCCGAGTCCATAGAAGGACAGGCCGCGCTGAGCCGTGCGGACGCTCCGCGCTGAGCCCCTGCATCCTCAATGAGGATGCCTTGAGAGGGGGCTCACGCGAGCGTCCGCAGGCGTGCTGAGGTGCTGGATTTTTTGAGCCGACAGCCAAGCTGTTTTTCAGAGCGCTGTCGGCTGAAAACATCCAATCAGCGCGGAGCAGCGTCAACGTCACGGCGCCGTGACATTGACGTCAATGTGTCGTGGGCGATTGGCCCAGCAACGTCACTGCCCCACCTCCCTCAGTCTCCCCCCGCCTCCGATCGCGCCCGCTGGCTCGCCTGCATGGGCATGAAATCGCGCAGATTTCAGCAGGCGAACCTCAGCGTCAGTGCGGTCCAGACCTGCTTCCCCTTCTATGGCCCCAGCCTTAAGTGCTAACGGGGATCTTCAAAGCTCAGTAACGATGCGCTAAGTTTTCAGCTGTAACCATGCCGTGGGTTACTATAACGGACGTTAGTGCTAATGAGATGCAGAAGGGGCGTTCCCTGTAACAGCGCCGATCCCCAGATCTCGGGTATAGTGACCGCAGGGATTTAACGTTATGTTAGGTCAGAGATAAAGGTGCATTACTCACACCCAGACCCTGACATAGGTCTGTTACAGGGTCTGGGGAAGTGTAAGACCACCGTTAGGTCTGATTTAACATATTGTTATTTACCGGGTTCTTTTCCTCTCCTGTCTCTTTCTTTATTTTAATTAAACACCCCTACACGGTCTGCATGGGAGTAACGCCACTTTTGGGTAAGACAGGGTTAACACACACTAATTAAATCATTACCTTCATTAACATACTAACATGAGGTTATTATTTACAAATGTGTATAGGAGCAATCCAAACCGGTTTTTATTTTCTTGTTTTCATATATATATATCACACACACAAAAGGGCAGTTGCTCACACTATATAAATAAGTGGTTACGCCAGACCCAAAAATTAATACAGAGAATCCTGAGACAAAACAATTTCTAAACAGGATAACCTGTGACTAAATAACTAGGGAAACACTGGTGGTGCTGGGGGAAAGAGAAATAAATATAACACACAAAAAGACTGAGACAATCCCCAAAATAGCACTCTAAATATACCACAGAATAACTAATCTAATATAAAGAAAAAAGACTTGGATTCTAAATCAAAATAGAAAAAGGAAATTTTATATATATATATATGATTGAAGCAGGGGGTCTCTGGAGCTGAACCCAATTAATCTCAGTTCCGGGGGACCCCTGCTTCCAGAGATACTTACCTCCGTAGGGGGCGTGGGTACCCTGCAAGTTTAAAGCTCCCACATCACGTGGGCCAATAGGAAGCTACACCGGATGACATCACAGCTTCCTATTGGCCAGCAGGGTACAGGAGTTTTGAAAAGTAGCCATTTTGTGAACCCTGGTAGCCGAGCTGGAGCGGTTACCAGCACCCCCCTACGGAGGTCTGTAGCTTTGGAAGCAGGGGGTCCCGGAGATCAAATTAATGGGTTTCAGCTCCGGAGACCCCCTGCTAAAATATTATTTATATATTTTTTTAAAAACCTGCTTCAATCCTGTGAAATATGAAATGAAAATGAAAAATAATGAAGAAGAAAAAAACAGCCAGCTTAGATTGTCGCTTTAACAGTGATATAGAGAAGCGAAACTCTTTGTCTGTTTGCTAGTGAGCCAGTAGACTTTACAATTAATGAGAACATAGTTTGTCTTTCTGCAAAAAATATATAAGATTGTGGAATGCATCCTGAGCTCACAAAAAGGAAAAATATTTGTGTTCTTCAAAACCGCTTACAAATGAGGATAAAGGTTGTCCATTCTGTTTCCTGCTTGATAGGGTGTTAAGGGTGATATTTATTGCAGGAAAGCGTGCTATACTGTATATATACATAATACAATGAAATACAACTGCAATGCAAATCTTCCATAGGGTTGCAAACTGCAATGCCCCAAACAAAACATTTCTACTAATTACTAATGTAGAAAAGAGTAAGACAAGGCAATTGGCAATAATTAATGCAAACATTATGAACACAAAAATAAGCTAATTTGGTGTTAAATTAAATAATCAGTTCATTTGAATAATGGAAGAATACATCATGTAATGAATTAAAAAAATGGAAACACAGGTTTTGTAGACATTTAGTCCTAAGAGAAGGTTTATTTTTATGCTACAAATGGTTTCTTACAATGTCATTTGTCACCAAAGAAAAATGATAAAATGTGCACTGCAAATGTATGTATATCTCTTTATTTATATAGCGCCATCCATGTACAGAGCGCTTTTTAGCAGTAACACACGGGGCATAAAAGGAATAAGGAATTCATACATAAAGGTAGACATTAGGAAAAGGAGTCCCTGGCCCGAAGAGCTTACAATCTAAGTAAGATTGTAAGCTCATGGGGGCAAATGGTGATTAAACATATTGATCAAGCAAACTGCTGCAGGGTGGTAAAGATTAAAACAGCTAAATCATATGAAGCATGTATGTAACACACGTGTACTCTAGCTTGCCCTGCTGTGTATGTGAGACGGTGGAGTTAGAAGGGTCTTCCATACCTGGTGAGGGTCCGTCTTGCTGGAGACTCCGGTGCTTGCTGCTGATAAGCCCGACCTGCCTATGAGAAGCCTCTTTTATATCCAACCCTGAACTCTCTAGTGTATAATGGGGTAGCCGTATTATCACTCCCATTAAAACAAATTGTTAACCCTTATCACCATTTTACTACCAATTTAGACCTTTTCTCCTATATCATGAACACAAGGTAATATTATCTCAGGGCATTATCAGATCATTAATTTTCCCCGGACATTTATTATTTTATTTTTCTCAGTTATACTTTGTTCTTTCTTGACTATCTGGCGAAACAAAAAGGTAGAAGGCTCAGAATAAAGTTTATTTTTTAGAGCAAACTAAAGCCCCACGTTAAGTCCCTTCCTTGTTCTACCACTTCCACCAAACCATAAATTATTGTTTGATCACTATTTTTTATTTAATTTAAATACATTTATTTATTTTCATTTATTCTCTTAACCTTCTTTAACCCAGGTTGTGCTGAAAAGCTGTGTAATATGGCAGTCATACGTTTAAAGGGTGTGACACACTGTGCTCATTTGCATGTCATTACCCAGAATCCCTGGCTGCAGTGGAACCATTGTATGCTAAGAGATAATGGGGAAAGGCAGGGTTGCAGACCTGTCCGAGACAATTGGTATTCGAATTTACTTCTCTTAACCAGAGATAAAAGTGTGATGGTACTAAGGGATTACAGGCATACCCCGCATTAACATACGCAATGGGACCGGAGCATGTATGTAAAGTGAAAATGTACTTAAAGTGAAGCACTACCTTTTCCACTTATCGATGCAGGTACTGTACTGCAATCGTCATATACGTGCATAACTGATGTAAATGACACATGTGTAACAGGCTCTATAGTCTCCCCGCTTGTGCACAGCTTCGGTACAGGTAGGGAGCCAGTATTGCTGTTCAGGGCGTGCTGACAGGTGCATGCGTGAGCTGCCGTTTGCCTATTGAGCGATATGTACTTACTCACGAGTGTACTTAAAGTGAGTGTCCTTAAACCGGGGTATGCCTGTATTAAGATTTCTTTAAATCAGTGCAACTACTTTTTTTAACACACTTCTACCCTTGTTCCACCATCGCTGGAGAGAACAGCAGGATATTGTCTGGCACTAAAACTGTTAATCAGCTATGGCTAAATAATCATTTACCTGTAGACCCCATTGTATTGTAACACTTTTGAAGCAATCATTAAACTTTCAAACAATACATTCAAGGTCTTGCCAATACAATGCAAGTAGATACATTGCATGGAGAGAGTTTCGTTTCAGTAGTATCTCATTGTCGGAAGATATTTATCATTGCATTGCACAGGCAGGTTATCCTACATCAAACATCTGCAGATAATGGTTTCTACCCCCTGTGTCCACTGGGGCAACTGGTGAACAGACTGATACTTCAATAAGCATATCCATTTTCATACTTTGTAGGTAAACGTGATGATATCTGTTTTCCATTTGCATCTAAAAGTGCAATACTCTATTAACATTATTTTACATCTAACATTGTTCCTTAAACTACACATACAGTAGGGTTGCCATGTGGCTTCTCCAAAAATACTAGACACAATGGTGAAAGGTGCGACACGCTCGAGACACATACACACCGCTCTCTGCTCCATGCTGTTTCCTCCTCTCATTGGCCCCAACCTCCTGACACCTTCTCCTGGATTAGCTGCATTACCCAGCAGCAGCCATCAGGATGGAGGAAGCTGCCCAGCACCCTAGCAACAGCCCTGCACTCTCCCTGCAAGACGGTCAGGTCACTATATCCAGAGAGGTAATACCGGTATACACATACACACCCAGAGAGGTAATACCGGTATACCCATACACACCCAGAGTGGTAATACCGGTATACACATACACATCCAGAGAGGTAATACCGGTATACACATACACATCCAGAGAGGTAATACCGGTATACACATACACGCCCAGAGAGGTAATACCGGTATACACACACGCCCAGAGAGGTAATACCGGTATACACATACACGCCCAGAGAGGTAATACCGGTATACACATACGTGCCCAGAGGGGTAATACCGGCATACACATACACGCCCAGATAGTTAATACTGGTATACACATACACTCCCAGAGAGGAGATACTGGTATACACATACACACCCAGAGAGGTAATACCGGTATACACATACACGCCCAGAGAGGTAATACCGGTATACACATACACACCCAGAGTGGTAATACCGGTATACACATACACATCCAGAGAGGTAACACCGGTATACACATACACGCCCAGAGAGGTAATACCGGTATACACATACACGCCCAGAGAGGTAATACCGGTATACACATACACATCCAGAGAGGTAATACCGGTATACACATACACGCCCAGAGAGGTAATACCGGTATACACACACGCCCAGAGAGGTAATACCGGTATACACATACACGCCCAGAGAGGTAATACCGGTATACACGTACACGCCCAGAGAGGTAATACCGATATACACATACACGCCCAGAGAGGTAATTTTTCTTCCATCTTTCTTTTCAACATTATTATCCAACCTTTCCAACAAATACTCAACCTATTGTTCCACGATTTATAAATAATACTAACTATTACGCATTTACATCCCGGGCAACAACGCCGGGTATATCAGCTAGTATCTTTCTATTTGGTAAATCTGTGTGGATATAACTGGTGACCCCTCTTTCACCATCTGTCTCTGGGGAAGGAGTTTTTAAGACGGCCTTTGAACTTTTGCCTGGTTGACCAATAAAGTCTATATTCTATCTGTCAGGGTCAACTCACTGTAACCAGGGTTCTCCTTTTATTGCTTAATTGCCCCAATAATCACAGACCAGGCCACTCTTAGATAGTGTCACCAACTCAAGTTAACCCGTTGTGTGCTGGATTTGTAACACTACCCAGTAAAAGGCATTAACGTCACAATGTACAATGTTTCATAGTATATGTTTGGTTGAAGATATTTTATCTTTAATGGTGCAGTCTCATTATCCTTTTGCTGGCAGAGCAGGCCCCTCTGGGCAGCAAAAGGGTTAAGCAATAGAGTGTGTGTGTGTGTGTGTGTGTGTGTGTGTGTGTGTGTGTGTGTGTGTGTGTGTGTGTGTGTGTGTGTGTGTGTGTGTGTGTGTGTGTGTGTGTGTCTGTGTGTGTGTGTGTCTGTGTGTGTGTGTGTCTGTGTGTGTGTGTGTGTGTGTGTGTGTCTGTGTCTGTGTCTTTGTCTGTGTCTGTGTCTGTGTATATATATGTGACTAAAAACCATCCACTATATAGCATATAAAAATATTACTTGTGAGCACATTCACATGTTTTAGACAGGTCTGCATCCCTGCTTATATAATATATAAAATAAAAAACAGATAGTCGATACCGTTCTGTGGCTAATGAAATGCTTTTATTTGTGCGAGCTTTCGAGATACAATAATCTCTTCTTCGGGCGGTGTTACAATTGATTCAGCCGAAAAACAAAGCATCTGCGGGTGAAGGCTATCCCTCCCCCCTGTGCAGTATGTGATGTATGACCTGAGGTGTTAAATGGTCCCTGAATACACTAGTTAAATAATGTTTTTAAAAGTTTGTTTGTAAAGCATGTGAAGAGGAGACATGAGAGAGGTGCAAAGATCTTTAGTTAATCCTTTTAGTGCAGGGGTGCGCAAACTTTCCCCCCTGCTAGCTCCCCCCTCTTTACCTGGTCTTTAGTGTCAAATGACACAGCAGGGCCACGTGACGTCACAGTTTGCACACCCCTGTTTTAGTGTGAGGTCACTGTGTGAGAGAGGTGAAGAGAGAGAAAATCCGGAGCAGCAACGACACCGATATCATCCAAAAATCAAATGGCCACCCAGGTAGGGGGAAAAATATAAACGGCTTTATTCAGACCTACAAAAAAGTAGCAGTCTCCTGGAAAAAAGAAAGTCCCACGCGTTTCATGCCTATGAGAAAGCACCACATGGGCGTGAAACGCGTGGGAGGTTTTTTCCAGGAGACTGCTACCTTTTTGTGTGTCTGAATAAAGCCGTTTATATTTTTCCACCTACCTGGGTGGCCATTTGATTTTTGGATGATATCGGTGTCGTTGCTGCTCCGGATTTTCTCTCTCTCTCTTCATATCATCGCTTCAGTCCAGGAGGCACGCGACCGATGGGGGTTGCGAGAGATCCATACCCCCATCACGAGCAAGACGCCGCACATATTGCTTGCCTACAGCTGTCATTAGCACTATCGATTTTGGGGGTTTAAACAGAAGGTAAGATTACTGCACCTAACACACAGGACCGGACCCAGTGTGCTAGAGCCAAGGACCTCGGTTCACAGATCCTCCAACGATAAGCAAGTATTTACGATAAGACTCTTTGCAAGCTCACATCTGCGCACACGACAGTAGACACCTCTCACTGTGTGAGAGAGGCAAAGACCCTTCCCCACTCCTTGACCTCCTTCTGACCGAGGGTCCAGATCCAAAAAAGCTCCATTGTTAACTTAACGAGGCGTCAAATGAATAGGAATTAAAGCTCTTTGTCTTTTGAAACATTTTTCCATAGCTAAACCTCATTGATTTCAGCTCCGGGGACCCCCTGCTTCCGGAGACACGTAGCTCCGTAGTAGGCGCCGGTAGCCGCTCTGGCTGAGCTAGCTGGGCTTTAAAGTTTAAAGCTCCAGCATCACGTGGGCCAATAGGAAGCTGCACCGATGGTGTCACAACTTCCTATTGGCCCGCAGGGCGCGGGAGCTTGGAAACGCCGACATAATGTGAACCCTGGTAACCGAGTGGAGCGGCTACCGGCACCTACTACGGAGGTAAGTGTCTCTGGAAACAGGGGGTCCCCGGGGCGGAAATTAATGGGGTTCTGCTCCGGAGACGTCCTTGCTTCAATCCAGGGTAAAAAAAAGAGCTTGGATTGCCACTTTAAGATGTGCTAAAGTTTAGCACCGTTTAGTGATATGGGCCACAGTCAACAGGTTGAATTTCTTAGGGGCTTCTGAATGGAAATGATTTGTCAAGCAAGTGTTTTCTTTCCCCTTATCCCACCGTGTCCTTATCCAATACAGATAAGGAGGGAGGGGGGGGAGGGGCTCTGGCTGTACAAGCACTGGCTGATCACTCAGTGACATCACACAGTGACATCACACAGTGACATCACACTGAAGGAAGCAACCAGAGGAAAGCAAACCTCTCCCAAGTCTCACTTTAAATACACTCGCCACCCTCTCACCCCTCTCTCACACTCTACCCCCCTCTCTCTCTCTCACACTTTTCCTCCCTGCCTCCCACTCTTCCTCCCTCCCTCCCTGTCACTCTTCCTTCCTTCCTTCCTTCCTTCCTCCCTCCCTCCGTCTCACTTACTCACTCCCTCTCACCCATTATCCCTCTCTTCTTCCCTCCCACTCTCTCTCTCTCTCCTTACAACCCTCTATCTTCTCCTCCTTCTCTCCTTTCCCCTTCCCTCTCCTTTCCCCCTGACTTCCAGCAGGGCCTAACTTCCAGGTCTGGACCGGCTGGGTGAGCCCTCCTCCTCCGCTGCCACGGGACACATCCCTGAACTACCTCCCCCTGTCGGTGGGCCTGGATTAGGGTAAACAAGGTATCAGTTACCAAGATGGCACCTGTACACACATCACTAGAATTAGTTCACTTTGGTCCTAGCATAGCATGAAAAATGGAACATATGCAAAGAGGAACACAGACCCCTACACCCTTGATAAGACCCCCAACACCCGTCATAGACCACCAAAGCCCCTCATAAGAACTCCCCACCTCGCTGCGACAATGAACCAATTAAAATCTACGGCGACGCTTATACAGTAGGCTGGCCATGTAGTCATGTCACGTGGGCAGCTATCAGCAAAGATTCTGATTGGCTGCATGTTACAGCGAGGAGCAGCTTGGAAACTGGCACATTGCTTGTAGGCCGGTACAGCGTGCCCGAAAACGGTACTGTTGGGAGATAGGGTTGCCAGGTGGCTTCTCCAAAAATACTGGACATAATGGTGAAAGGTGCGACAAAGTCGAGACATGCACACACCCCTCTCCGCTCCACGCTGTTGTCTCTCCTTGGCCACACCCCCAGGCTCCTGACACCATCTCCTGGTTGGCTGCATTAACCAGCAGCAGCCAATCAGGAAGGAAGAAGCTGCAAAGCCCCCTACCAGCCCTGCTCGGAGAAATCCGGCATCCCCCACAAGCCGGTCAGGTCCACCACTATGTCTAGAGAGGAAATACCGGACACATCCATGTCCAGTATTACTTCTCATGTTGTACTGGACAACAGTGTCCAAATACAGGACAGTCCGGTTCAATACTGGACATCTGGCAACCCTAGTTGGAGGGCGTGTGCTAGGAGGGATTGACCCTTTAAATGGGCTATGCCTCTCCTGCACTTCTCCCCATGTGGAGTAAGGGTCACGTTTTTATGCCAAGCAGCAGTATGACTTCTCATTGACTTGGAAGTCATTCTCCTTCTGTTCAAATGACTCCTGTTTATTTCTATGGGCTTTCGGGAACAACTTCTTCTTCTTCCTCTTCTTTTTAAATTAAATTGTGTGAACTTTTGGATTTGCTAATGAAAAAAAGATGCAAACTTTTGTTAAAAAGTCCAACTACTGAACACATTTCCCTGTTTATTTTGAGGGTTTTTGTACATGTTTTTTTTAACTGCTTCTGCTAATTTTATTGCAGTAGCTAAGGCAGTTAAGTGCAATGTTGTACACTATAATAATAGTTGTGTACTATAATTAAGCTAATATTAATGTGTATGGTGCCGGTGTTAACAATGCTGACAAATTCTTGAAGTATAAGGTATGTACTGTATGCACCATTTTATTTATATGTTGCCAGCCATGTCCGCAGCACTTTACAACATTACAATAGGGGGTAAATAATGTACATTACAAATTATGGGAATAGGTGCAACAGGTAAATTACATCATAAGGGTAAAGGAGACCCTGCCCCGAAGAGCTTACAATCTAAGTATAATAATTGTTATGTCTTTAAATGTATCTAATGTTACATTGTAATACTCTTGTGGCCCTTGTACTCATTTTTTCTGGATCTGGCCCCTATAGAAAACTAGTTGAAGATCTCTGTTGTTCAGGATCCTACAAATGCCTGCGATAAAGAAGAAAATGACTCTTTGCTGCCACCTTGTGAACGCTTATTTTTCAACACTCTAGAGGCAGATCCACAAAACAGTGCAAGGTTTAGCAAGCCTCAGCTCACAGTGTGCGTGCGTGTGCGTGCGCGTGTCATTTTCCTATTGTTACTTTTATGCCTGCCGCACTGATTCCCATTATCAGGCATAAAAGTAACAATACGAAAATGAGTCCCTGCCCCAATGGAGCCCAGTACAGTCTAATGTTACATAGTTACATAGTAGATGAGGTTGAAAAAAGACATAGGTCCATCAAGTTCAACCTATGCTAAATTTAGACAACAGATACTTTATCCTATATCTATACTTACTTATGGTTACGGCGCTGACTTCTGAAGCTAGGCATTAAGGATGTCATGTTTTTGGAACATTCAAAAAAATAATTATATACTGTATATATATATATATATATATATATATATATATATATATATATATATATATATATATATTAAAATAGCGGTGCTCAACTCCTGTCCTCATGCCCCCACAACAGGTCAGGTTTTCAGGATATCCCTGCTTCAGCACAGGTGGCTCAATAAGTCCCTGCTTCAGCACAAGTGTGAAGCTGGGATTATTTTTCTTGCAGCTAAGAGACTTTTGTAAACAACTGCCCAGAGTAAGTGATCTGAAACATTATGATTTTTTTTAGAACAATTATTGCATAACCGTTATTAGAGCATAATCAATGAAGTGAGATTTTCTTTTACCATTATAAAGTAATTTGGTAGTTTCATGAATTCCATCGAAGTATCCGTGTTAGTTCAGTTGCAATAGTGTAAAACAAAGTAAGTACTTCAGTATATTTCAAGTAACAATTTTAGGTCAAGAGCTGAGACGTTAGCTTCAAAGAGTTATATTTTCTTCCTCAGGTCGAGCAATACTCTGCAAATACAGGGGGCTCAACTCCAGCCCTCAAGCCCCCCTAACCGGTCAGGTTTTCAGGATATGCGCATGTGGTTCAATCAGAGGCTCAGTCTAAGACTGAGCCTCTGATTGAGCCACCTGTGCTGAAGCAGGGACTGATTGATAGGGTGACCAGACGTCCCGGTTTTCCGCGTTTATCCCGGGTCCCGACTTTTCCAGCACCTGTCCTGGTTTTTCTCTTTACTGGTCGCGCATGCGCGATGAGCGTTTGTGGGCGCTTGTGCGCATGCCACTTGTGCAAATGCGCGATCGGCAAGCTCTGGTCACGCATGCGCACGCGTGGTCAGCAAGTGCCGGTCGCACGTGCGCATAAGCATCCGGTAAACACTGATCGTGCATGTGCGGCCCGGCAATTTCTCATCACGTATGCGCAGTCGCTGCTCGCCTTTCACACATGCGCGACATGGGCAGCCTACTGATTGAGCGACTTGTGCTGAAGTAGGGATATCCTGAAAACCTGACCTGTTTGGGCAGAGGGGGGGGGGGGGTGAGGGGGGAGTTGAGGCTTGAGGACTGGAGTTGAGAACTCCTGACCCAATACAGTACTGTACTTATGTATTGTCTAATACTGAAATGCTCATAATATAATTAATATTACAGTATATATATGATTTGTAAATGTTTGTTGTGATATAATTTTTTTGCACTTCCCTTGTATTTTATTAAATACATTATATATGTGTGTGTGTGTGTGTGTGTGTGTGTGTGTGTGTGTGTGTGTGTGTGTGTGTGTGTATGTATGTATACATATACACACACACACACACACACACACATAATGTATTTAATAAAATACAAAGGAAGTGCAAAACAATATTACAACAACATTTACAAATCATATATATAATGTAATATTCATTATATTATGAGTATATATTATCTGCTTAATGGGCCCTTCTGGAATCCAAAGACACATGATCCATGACAGTCAGCCTAGCCTTATCACGCAGGGCGCATGCGCACTGGACAAGTTCGCTGTTGACACGCACTGGACAAGTTCGCTGTTGACACGCACTGGACAAGCTCCCAGCTGCTGCTCAACTCATCCTGCTTGCTTCCGGGGGTCCCGCCCCCTCCCCCTCCTGCTCGCTTCCCATTGGAGCTTTCCTGCAGAGGGCTGCTTCCTATTGGCTGCCGCCCCTCAGTCCCTCGTATAGTCGGGGTAGGCTGAGCGCCGCGGAGGAGGCAGGTCAGTGAGACGGCAATGGCCGGTGTAAAGAATAATGAAATAATTAAGGGGGCCGGAGGTCCGAGCCCGCCCGGCTGTGGGAGAGCGGCTCGGGGCTGCTGGGGCCGCAGTGCCTGCCTGGCTGGGACTGGTACATTGTATGCACACAGATACAATGTATCACCTCATGTTCTACTGTGTTATTGCAGCAGTGGCACTGTGTGTTACTGAAGCAGTGGCACTGTATGTTATTGCAGGAGCAAACAGGGCCCTGCTTGCCCCTTGGCAATCATACAGCCTTCAGTGAATGCCTAGCAGTGCATGCATTGTGTGCTCACTGATAGTGATACAGTGTATCACAACATGGTACAAAGTGGTCTATGTGCCAGGGAAAAGTAGTGGTACTGTGTGTGTGTGTGTGTGTGTGTGTGTGTGTGTGTGTGTGTGTGTGTGTGATGGCAGACCTGATAACCTCAGTTGCTGCTAGCTGGGCCTGCAATGCATTACAGGCTCCTCTGGCGACTAGGCGGTGATGTAAGCCATCCACCGCAAATGTTCTTATCGGTCACTGTAATGTTACCTGACCTTCGTGGCCATTACATCCATGATAGGACTGAGCTGTCACGGTGGTGTACCCCTTTAACATTTTGTTTGCTGGGGGGGGGGGGGGGTTGCAGCGCATCAAATAGTCAGATATAGCTTCCAAAATCAGGTTAAAGAATCTTTGGGTAAGTGTGTGTTGTATTTAGTCTAAATAAACAAAAGGGGTTTATTCACTAAATGGTGCTAAATTAGAGCATGCCTTAACTCTTTTAGTGCCGGAGGGTAGTGCCACCTCCGTGGCCACGAACCCACCAGCACTTTTGCATTACCTGATCGCTGTTCGGAGCGATCACGGGATGCTGTTTCGGCAGGGTGGGGGTGTTTCCCGCCCCTTCAGTGTGGTACAAAATTGATTACACACTCTAAATAAAATGAGCAAGGGGCAAAGATGTACAGTGTACAAAATAAGGGCCCTGAGGTGGCATTTTTGTTGATGTACACTGTGTGTCATTAGGGTACTGAATGGCTTAACGCCCATTCAAATGTATGAGTTTAGGCGTGGTAAATCTTCGCACCCTTTAGTGAATCTGGGCCTGGGTGAAGTGCATAAAGCAGTGTTTTTCAACCAGAGTTCCTAGGAACCCTTGTATTCTGAGGGTATCCCTAAAGGGTTCCCCACAATTTTCAGGTTTGAAAACTGTACCAAATGGGGAGAAGGAGCGGCTCAGTGAGTAAAGACACTGACTGACACTGAGATTGTTGCAGGGGAGCCTGGTTCAATTCCCGGTGTCAGCTCCTTTTGACCTTGGACAAGTCACAGTATCTCCCTGTGCCTCAGGCACCAACAAAAAAAAAACAGATTGTGAGCTCCACGGGGCAGGGACCTGCGCCCGTAAAACTAGCAGCGCTATACAAGAACATGCTTTTATTATTATTAAATACAGAATTTACAATGCATGTGATCTCAGACACGCTATTAGAGAGGGTTGGGGTTCCTTACAATGCATCTGATCTCAGACGCGCTATTAGAGAGGGTTGTGCTTCCTTACAATGCATCTGATCTCGGACGCGCTATTAGAGAGGGTTGTGGTTCCTTACAATGCATCTGATCTCAGATGCGCTATTAGAGAGGGACAGGGCTCGGCAAAATTTCACAATATAATAACAGGGTTCCTTAACCAAAAAACAGGTTAAAAAACACTGGTACAAGGCCATTGCTAGGAATGAGTAAGCTTTTTCCAATGGTTTAGACTTCGTACAGTAGGACTGCTTTTGTTACAGAAGTTACTTTTGGGAATATCTAGTCAAGTGCATACGGGTGGGTGACTAGTTACCATATGACTGTAAGGGACATTTGCATTTATAATATTGATAGAATGGTGTACAAATCAGACACAGTAAAGTTATGGTGAGTACCAAAACCACTGAATCAGTAGTGGCCAACTCCAGTACTCAAGAGCTACCAACAGGGCAGGTTTTAAGGATATCCCTGCTTCAGCACAGGTGGCTCAGTTGATGACTGAAACGGCTGTGCTGAAGCAGTGCTATCATTAAAACCTGGCCTGTTGGTGGCCCATGAGGACTGGGACTGGCCACTCCTGCACTAAATAGTGCAATATACATATCACACACAGAATGATCTGTAGATGTGCTTTTGTTTTATGTCTTCGATGAAGAAAACGGTCAAACCTAAGGCCGCGTCCATACTTGGCGCGTGTGGCGTGAACAAGAGGCTGTGCGTCTGAGGCAGGCCATAGGGCGCGATGAAGCACGCATTTGCTGAGCAGACAAAATAATTTCATTTTGCCGCTCGACGGCCGGGTCATGTGAGCGGTTCAGCCAATGAGGGCAAACCAGCTTCGTGACGCCACACCTCCCCATCGCGTTTGCCCCTAGGCCACAAATCGCCTCTTCGGCAAGCGCGCGCAACACCACGCACTAGTATAGCCGCAGCCTAAGGCTACTTCCTCACGATTTTTAACTCTTGGTGCTGAAGCAGCTACCAATGCATTGCTGTGACCTCAAGGGTTCAGAGAAATGGACCCTGTGGCTTATCGATGTAAAGGTCACAAACGCCTGAGTGTTTATTGATTAAAAGGGGAACACCTCTGGAAAGATTGTCACGCACTAACAAAGAATGTTCACTGACAGAGGTATCGCATACTACATATAGGGCTAGCAGGGGCGGCTCGGTGAGTAAATGCACGGACTCTGATACCCCATTGCAGGGTTCAATTCCCGTGGACCTTGGGCACATCACCTTTATCTTCCTGTGCCTCAGGCCCCAACATCATAGACGGTAAGCTCCTCTGAGCAGGGACTGCCTATAAACATTCTATGTGCTGTAATTGTGAAGCGATCTGAGACCCATTGGGAGAAAAACGCTATGAAATAAAGTTGTTATTCTATATACCTTTCCTCCTGTATATTTTTGTACCAGCACAGCTCCTGCCTAATGTGGTCTGGATGCTGACTCTGTAACCACAGTTATATGGGAAGAGCAGAGATGTAAAGATCAGTCCTCTCTGATCTATCCCAGATTTTGACCTGTTGAGGAAATATATTGTAACACTACAATTTCTCTTTTTAATCGAACTAAACTTCTCAAAGCTGTCGTTTGTCAGCCCATGGCAGCAAGGGCGCTCTGCGTCCAAGATAGCCGCGTTGTGAAGGTTAGAATGTGAATTGGAGAAGTCTCGTAATAGTTGGCCATGTTCTCGTCTCAGGAATGAGACAGCTGCGGTACGGACTTAACCCTTTCACTTTTGGCAAGATCCCCCAAACACATTGCATACGAAACCGCTGGTACCGAAAGGGGTTGACCCAACTGCAGTTTATCTCCATTGCTCCCGGGCGCAGTGTGTGTTTGGCGTGTATATTGTTGGTGAAACTGAAGCAGCTTCTTCTTGCAATAACAAACCTGGAGGAAAGGAAACCGTGGGCTCGCATTCAATAAACATTGGCAATTTTCAGAACCAGCCAGATAGAAGCCACCTCAAAGCAGCTTCAAACTACAGCGAAGTGTTTGAAATACAGAGTGAATAGATCAGTGGTTTTCAACCTTTTCATAAATTTGTTTTGATATTCTACACCAGTGGGTTTCAACCTTCTTTATTTCTTTTTTTGTTGAAGAACCCAATAATTATATTGTGAAATTCTGCAGAACCCCGACCCTTTCAAATAGCGCGTCTGAGATCAGATGCATTGTAAGGAACCCCAACCTTCTCTAATAGCTTGTCTGAGATCAGATGCATTGTAAGGAACCCCAACCCTCTCTAATAGCGCGTCTTGAGATCAGATGCATTGTAAGGAACCCCAACCCTCTATAATAGCTTGTCTGAGATCAGATGCATTGTAAGGAACCCCAACCTTCTCTAATAGCTTGTCTGAGATCAGATGCATTGTAAGGAACCCCAACCCTCTCTAATAGCGTGTCTGAGATCAGGTGCATTGTTAGGAACCCCAACCCTCTCTAATAGCGTGTCTGAGATCGGATGCATTGTTAGGAACCCCAACCCTCTCTAATAGCGCTCCTGAGATCAGATGCATTGTAAGGAACCCCAACCCTCTCTAATAGCGCGTCTGAGATCAGATGCATTGTTAGGAACCCCAGCCTATTGGGTGCAGGGCTGCTGCGGTCATGTGACTGCCCTTGGCTCTCTAAGGCAGGGGTGCGCAAACTGGGCGGTGCAAGATTTTTCGGGGGGGGGGCGTGGCGGTTGCAGAGGCCCCGTGCTCTTCCTTACCTTCTTTCTGGTGGCGCGTTGCCATGGCAACATTACCCCGCTGTGTCATTTGACGCCAGAGACATGGAGGGGGGAAAGTTTGGGCACACCTGCTCTAAGGCAAGGGTGCTCAACTCCAGTCCTCATCCACCCCAACAGGTCAGGTTTTCAGGATATCCCAGCTTCAGTTGAAGACCGAGCCACTGATTGAATCACCTGTGCTGAAGCAGGGATATCCTGAAACTGGACCTGTTGGGGGGGGGGGGGGGGAGAGGGCTGGAGTTGAGCACCTCTGCTCTAAGGGTTAAAGCAGCAATCTCCCCCAAAAACCCAGATGAGTTTAACGCCTGTAATGTTAGTTTGTATGTTTTAACAATCACGGTTCTCCTAAGCACCAGCTTCTGAGGTTACTATGGCAACCTTTAGACCGAGAGCGCCATTTTGAACTCCCAGACACGTAATATTTCACACGCTTGCACCTGAACACGCGCATCAGATTGTTAAACGGAAACCAGTGCTGGAATGGGCAAGAAGAGACCTATCGAGTAAACAATGTGCATAAAAGCTGGGGATCGGCATGGACTGGGGCTGTTCCTTTAAGTGAGAAATGATATATTTTCATCCTACACCTTGGAATACATATGAAACAAAGCGTAGGGCCCCTGAGGCTAATAGGGATATAGTGACAGCATATACAAATATTTCATTGTAGGACTAAATCTAGTACAAGAAGACTGTGACCTATTTTATTTAATAACATAACAATTTCTAGCTCTTTTCTCACAATGACAGTATAGCGCGGTACGCAGCACATAGGAATTGTTAGACACAGTCCAGATGAGTTTACAATCTAGTTGTTGACACCTGAGGCACAGGGATATCAAGTGGTTTGCCAAGGAGCCGACACCAGGAATTGAACCAGGATCAAGCTCAGTGTCGTCGTGGCTCAGTCAGCGTTTTTACTCACTGAGCCGCTGCTTCAGCTAAGCACATGTTGACCCCATTGCTGCCAGGTGGGACCTGCGGAGCATAGTCCTTTGAAAGCCTTTGAGCGCTTTATAGCAAAAACAAAGCGAATGTCAGAGCCAAATAAATGATCCAAATGCAAACAGTATAATTCATATTTATTGCGTGTTTAGTAAGCGATCCGGCCCAGCTGTAATTGGGTGATCTTGCCTGATTATTATTTTGGTGGCCTAATAAGATAAGGAGATTTGTTTGAGGTCGCTGCTGTTAGCTTGTACATGACAAACAAGCACCACTTGACCATGTGTTAAGTGGCTAATATCGTTCTCCGGCCGCTGTAAATGCTCCACACCCGCAGTTTATGGAAGACAACAGTAATATAAGGCTGGGGCCAGGGTGGCGCGGGCGATGCAAGCAAGCGGCAAATTCAAATTTGCTTGGCAAGCAGCTAAGCGCCGCGCATGGTCAGGCGTTTGCTCACGCTGGCCACACACATTGCCGCAATGTGTTTCATCGCAGCCAGCGTGAGCGCGCCCGCCCACTCGGCACCATACTGGACAAGGCCTAATAAACAGGAGAAGCGTGAAGTAGAAAATTCTATGTCCGGGTAGCTCAACACTAGTCCTCAAGCCCCCCCCCCCCCCCCCCCCCCAACAGGTCAGGTTTTCAGGATATCCCAGCTTCAGAAAAAGTGGCTCAATAAGTCCCTGCTTCAGCACGGGTTGCTCAATCAGAGGCTCAGCCTTCGAGTGAGCCTCTGAGTCACCTGTGCTGAAGCTGGGATATCCTGAAAACCTGACCTGTTGTGGGGGCATGAGGACTGGAGTTGAGCCCCCTGTTCCATGTAATAAAAAATCTCAAGCAGTAAAAACGTCAAATCAGGTAAGTATTAACACACGCTGGTCTTCTGCTTGGGATTTTGTGATCACATAAAATGTTATACTTGCTGCTTCTGTGGCTTGTTTCTCTTTGAGGCGTCCGTTGGAGATAGTCGTCGTGGGGGGAAGGACACCCACCTTCAGCGTTAAACTGCACGGACAGAGGCAACACAGCTTAAAGACATGACCTATTGTGCAGAGGGACTCTGTCTGATAATAAGCTGGGCTTTGCATTCACATCATATTAGCACTTACCTGTGGATCTTTGTTTGGTGCCAGTAGCCGTGGAGAAGTGGAGATTCATTGTAGGTTTTAGCAAACCAACATGAGAGTTTTCCCCATACGTAAAATTATAGTGTACATACAGGGGTCTTCATGTGAGCAAAGACCTGTCTCTTGTGTGTTAACACACGCACACACGTATAAAACAGCAGATATCATGGGAAATGTATTATCACTTAATGCAGGGGTGCACAATTCCAGTCCTCAAGACCCCCAACAGGTCAGGATTTCAGGATATAGCTGCTTCAGCACAGGTGGCTCAATCAATCCCAGCTTCAGCACAGGTGGCTCAATCAGTGGCTCACTGAGCCACTGATTGAACCATCTGTGCTGAAGCAGGGATATCCTTAAAACCTGACCTGTTGGAGGGGTGTGGAGGACTGGAGTTGAGCACCCCTGGAATTAGTACCTTACTAAACCCCAGAAAGCCAGTGTGTGTAAGGTTTCCATTAGTGCGTGTTTGATTGGTAGACCTGATGCTTATTGTCCAGGCCGCTCTGGCAGCGGAGAGGTAAAACTATTCCAGATAACCGCACCACATTACATTAGGAAGCCCTATGGGTGTCTGCGTCATTAATAAGAATCACAGCTATGGATGACAGTAATATGTGTGGCAGCATAACAGACTGAGACAATCCCTATGAAACCCTTCTACCTGGGTGGGCAACTCCAATCCTCAAGGGCCACCAACAGGTCAGTTTTTCAGGTTATCCCTGTTTCAGCACAGGTGGCTCAAACAGAGGCGGAGTCTCTGATCCACATATGCTGAAGCAGGGACTGATTGAGCCACCTGTGCTGAAGCAGGGACATCCTGAAAACCTCTCCTATTAGTGGCCCTTGAGGATTGGAGTTGACCACCCCTGCCTTATCCAGTACATTAGTCTCATATCTTGATAGCCTCTTGCTTGATTTCCCATCGTGGAAAAGTGTAATGTCTGTTCATAACCCCTTCATTTTATTTTTAGCTCCTATCATTGTATTGTAGAGCGGTGATTAAATAACCTGACTCTTCGAGATCCCCTGTATTATACTTGACCCCCTTTAAATATTTAAAAGTCCAAATTCTAATGACATCGTGAAATCGTGAGACTTACTGGATTCAAGGGGTTAAATGATGCAGACATTCCAACTATTAGGTTGCAATCATATACTACTAATAATAATAAAAAATGTATGTCATATAGCGCTTTTCTCCCAGTGGGACTCACAGCGCGTCACAATGACAGTATAACACACGGTACGCAGCACATAGGAGTGTTACAGACCCAGTGCCTGCCCCGCAGAGCTTACAATTGATGATTCTGGTGCCTGAGGCACAGGGAGATAAAGTGACTTGCCCAAGGTCACAAGGAGCCGACCCCGGGAATTGAACCAGGTTCCCCTGCTTCACACATTGTCTTTACTCTTTAGATTTCAGTTACTTTAACAGCTACGGTTTGTTTTTTTTACCAATGCCTTGCAAAAAACCTTTGGTGTTAAGTCTTCGGCTGAGCCTCTGATTGAGCTACCTGTGCTGAAGCAGGATTTCCTTTATAACCTGACCTGTTGGTGGCCCTTGAGAACTGTATTGGCCGATCTGCATTCACAATTGACAGTGCAAGCACATTTGTTTGAAGTAGTGGTTTCTCTGCAGGAGTGCTGAGGCAGCAGCCGGGAGGGTGGAGCGCAGAGCAGAGCAGAGGATAGGTGGGGGAGAAGGACTGACCTTTATCTCACCTCCTAAGGTTACTTTTCTCCTTGAATCCGTGTTTACAGTACTCATTGGAATGGGTGTGTTTGGTTGATCTTGGCCAACTCCACAACCCCTTGGATGCGAGTGTCTGTCCCTGGCGACTGCTTGTGTGAAGGACAGGTAACGTACAACGTTAGCAGAACCTCCAGCTGTAAGGACTTAGGCCTCGGTCCCGCTGCGCTCGTTGGCGCGGGCGGCTATGTCGCGAGTTCCCCACCAGCAGGGGAATCCTCGCGAGCCGGTCCCGGTCCCCCCTGGCGGCACAGCTGACTACACGCTGTGGCGCGTCAGCCGCTAGGAGACACAAGAGAATGGTGTTTCCTAGCGTTGACGCGTCACGTGGTGTGGCTGTGAGCCAATGGGGAGGGGAGGCTTCGGGAGGAGGAGAGGCTTCCGGGAGCGGGGAGGAGTGTGGAGTGAAAGCAGGTGCGTGCCTGTCTGTGTGTGTGTCTGAGTGCGTGCGTGCCTGTCTGTGTGTGTGTGTATGTGTGTGCCTGAGTGCCTGCCTCTGTCTGTGTGAGTGCGTGAGTGCCTGCATGTGTGTGCGCGCGTGTGTGTGTATGAGTGCGTGAGTGCCTGCCTGTGTGTGTATGTGTTTATGTATGAGTGCTCCAGCCTGAGTCCGTGGAGGAGGGGGGGGGGGGGGAGAGTAGCGGGTCCCTCCTGCAGCCCGTGGAGGGAGGGGGGGGAGAGTTACAGCTCCCTCCTGCAGTCCGTGGAGGGAGGGGGGGGGAGAGTAGCGGGTCCCTCCTGCAGCCAGTGGAGGGAGTGGGGGGAGAGTAGCAGCTCCCTCCTGCAGTCCGGGGAGGGGGGGGGAGAGTAGCGGGTCCCTCCTGCAGCCCGTGGAGGGAGTGGGGGGAGAGTAGCAGCTCCCTCCTGCAGTCCGTGGAGGGAGGGGGGGGGAGAGTAACGGGTCCCTCCGCTCAAGCCACGCCCCCCCCTCCCTGTCAAACCTCCCACCTCCCGCCCACCTCCCGCTCCGGCTCCCGCTCCCTACAGACCGCATATCGCGGTCTGTGTATCTCAGCGCACCGCCTGTCAGCAGTGCGGGTGCGCTGACTCTGGGAGCGGGGCCTTAGCCTTAGGCTGCGTCCCCGCTAGCGCTGAGCGGGCGGCGGTTACTTACATATATAGATATATATGTAAGTCCCCGCTCACGTGGTGCGCGCGGCACTCGTGCGAGGGCACACACTCATCGGCGCTTATGTAAACAAAAAAATCTAACTTTCCTGCGCGCTCAATTCCCCCCCGCGTGCGCACAAATGACAGGACACCCGGCGTTCATGTTCAAAGCAGGAAGAATAATTCCATTTAATAATCACTCTTGTTTTTGGCCGTGGATATTGCGTTTCCTGAATTTAATCTGTACAGTATAGGAAATAGGATGGTTACTTGGATCTCATTACTAGTGAATAACACTGAAATGATTTGGCATATGCAGTGTTTGTCCGCTATTCATCATTTCCCTCCTTACACCCCGGCTCATGTTAAGACTAACTCGCAATTACCAGTTTTTGGCTACAAGAACGGGGTTATGTTTTAATAACAAGGTTTTCTTCGTCTTCTGTAGATATTTGGCACATCTTCATGCGTTTTTACGTGTACAGGCGGTCCTCGCTTTAACGACGGAATGCGTCCCGCTATCCGCCTTCGGTTAACGGACCGTCGGATAAGCGGGTCCGGCATCGGATAATGCGTCCGGCGTACTGCATTATGCTGCGTCTGGTAAGGCATTGGTAGGAAACCGGGACGTCGGTAAACAAGTGCCACCTGTATAGTTAACATGACAAAGTGTAAGATGTCAGAGCAAAAACGCAATTTTACTCACGCTTCTGCAATTGAAGCTACCTCTTGTGAAAGTGATTCTGATCATAAATGTAGAATGATTGGTCCACGTTCAAACTAATCTGGGGAATGTGCTTCTCTATTATCCTCACGCGTTTGCCCCATATATATAATTTGTTGTTTCCCATGTTTTCTCTCTCATTAGGTGTCTGTGACTTAAGCATTGATGACTTCCTTCGCAAGCTCAAGAATCATCCAAGATCTCTTGCCCTTCTGCGCACCTTGGATTTGGGATATTATATTCTGTAATAGAAGATCCTTTGGCTCCTGACAGAGACCCAACAATAACACGTATGGCTCACCTGGCCAGTTAGAGCATGTCAATACCTGTTCTTTTTTCAAGTAGATAAGGAGGTGTTCGCATCCTACCACAATTCCTCACTGATTGCTGCTACCAGCTGTGGTTGGAAGCACTGGCTATAGAGCTGGTTGTTTTCCTGTTTTTTTTTAAAAAAAAAACACTCTTATTTTTACGTGATGGTTGCCGATCGGGATGATAGGGCCAGTAGTTTGTGATGTCATCCTTGACCCCACCCGACGAGGGCGACGGCTCAACACCCAGGTTTTTTGTTGGAGCCCAAGATGATGAGACTGACTTCCTGGAATCAAACATGAATCCAGACGAAATCCATTTCTACGAGGAAGAGGAAGATGAAGACGAGGAAGAGACGGTAAGGGACACTCTTTTTTTTTTACCGGGATGTTTTTTTCCGCTTCCCAAAACGGGAAAGGGCTAATGGTGACCATGGGAGGTTTTAATTAACGCGCATTATGATTTTAACTTTATCGGTCAAATCCGAGATAATTCTCACGGGCCAAACTTGCCAATGGAATCAAACTTAAGATGTCCAATCCTTCTCCCATTGTCTACAATGCTGAAGTTTTCCGAACACACGGGACATGGAAATACTCCCATGGGGGGTTTGTTTTTTTTTAATTTTAAAATGATTATTAGAATTCTCATCTTATTTTTGTTTTTGTACTCCCAAGTTTATTGGTATTTAAAATAAAAAAGGAAGGTGTGTGTGTGTGTGTGTGTGTGTGTGTGTGTGTGTGTGTGTGTGTGTGTGTGTGTGTGTGTGTGTGTGTGTGTGTGTGTGTGTGTGTGTGTGTGTGTGTGTGTTAATAGGTTTGTATCGTTTATAAGTTTACCATCCGACCAGAGGGAATATACACAGGACCGGGACAGACAATTGTGACTCGGAACGACAATATCAGCGTAGGTGACTGTGGTATGACGGCAAGAGAGCGCTCCGGGGCACTATTGGGAACCATTGTGGGAGAATGGAGGTCTGGTTGAGGATGGTCTGGCGAGAACCCTCACCTTATTAATTATTGGCTATCGGTTATTAGCTTTGTACGTAGACCTTCTGTATCCCAGTTTATCTCAGCTGTAACCTGCGCATGGACCGTTTACCTTCCGTTACACGGTGGAGCCCGTCTTTTCATTAAGGGAAAGGCGTCTTGCAGAACAAGTCATTAACCCACCTCCTTTTCCCATGTCTGTATCTGCCCCTGTCCTTGCATGTGCTCATACTATGTTACATAGCAGCCTGCACCTAATCCTTGTTTTTAGTATGTACTCTCATACAGAATGGTTATATTTTTAGTCGGGAAGAAATCTCATCTTCCTTGGGGTTTAAACCTTAAAAGGCAAAGTGTTAATTCCTCGAGCATGCTAGATAACAAACAGCTGGATTAAGCAGCAATGTTTGGATTTTGGACCCTGGTTCGCCGTTGGAAAAAGAAAAGCGTAATGTTGAGAAGCGGAGTGCTATTAATAACACGCCAGTGCAAGGATTTCCTAGCAGGAAACAGAACTGTTAAAACAAACAGACGATCCAAAGTTTCTAGCGTTCTGGAATATTGTTATCGCTGGTCTGGGAACGAATCGGTCTTTTTACAAGACACTTGTGTATTGCATGGGAGATGTTACGCTCCACTAAATCAGCTTTGTACGGTGGACTGCTCCCACAGAGATAAAGTGATTTTGTGTCTCAGTAAAGCTTACATAGCAAGCAACAATAGGAACATAGAAAAAGCACTACATCGGTTCTCATGCGTACGCAACAGTCCTACAGACGTGCAATCATGGGTTCTCGTGCGTGCGCAACAGTCCTACAGACGTGCAATCATGGAACTGTTATAATACCAATGGAAACCATAATGATGATCATGTTGTGTTGCATCATTGGATAATGTGTCACTGGGGTTTTTTGTTTGCCTTCCTCTGGATTAATATACTGTAAATTCAAATATAGTATCCGTCGTCTAAATGTAACATAGGTTTGCTCTATGGACAAATGTCTTTTTTGAACCACAGCTACTTCAAGGGCATACGTGAAAACGAGAGGTAACTCTCAATGTATTACTTCCTGGTAAAACATTTAATAAAAATGTTACTATGAAATGCCACCAGATTATAAACAACTGTTTAACTTATCCAAATAATGATCGCTGTACTGTAGTAATATTAATAGGCGGCTGGTTCAAGATGATATTGAATTAAATCGTTTATACAGACAAATGCAATGTCTAGATATACAAATGATCTTGTTACTGTGCCTCGTTGGGCTGACCGCAGTTGATATGTTGTTGCATTTTGTGTCATTTGTATCATGGTATTAATTATACTGTATATTCAAATGTGAATGTTCAAAGTCTCTATGGGTCGATCAACCCTCTCTGTTTTTTAAATGCCTGCTTTTTAAGGCTTAGAACACACACACACACACACACACACACACACACACACACACACACACACACACACACACACACACACACACACACACACACACACACACACACACACACACACACACACACACCTTTGTTTTGTACATCAATCCCCAAAATGTCATCTCCCCAGAGATAAAACTGGAATGTACCAGCCCAGCGATGTGCCCCTGCTGCTCCCTCCAATTACAATTGCTCCCTACAATTATATTTAAAGAGAGAAATTCTGTGAAACCCTAACCCAGTGTTTTTCTACAGGGTTACTAAGATCCCTTGGGTTCCCCGGGCATCCCTAAAGGGTTTCCTGCAATTTTCTGATCATTTGAAAATTGTATCAAATGCAGAAGAATTTACGATGTATCTGATCTCAGACGCGCTATTAGAGAGGGTTGGGGTTCCTTACAATGCATCTGATCTCAGACACGCTATTAGAGAGGGTTGGGGTTCCTTACAATGCATCTGATCTCAGATGCGCTATTGGAGAGGGTTGGGGTTCCTTACAATGCATCTGATCTCAGATGCGCTATTGGAGAGGGTTGGGGTTCCTTACAATGCATCTGATCTCAGACGCGCTATTAGAGAGGGTTGGGGTTCCTTACATTGTATCTGATCTCAGATGCACTATTAGAGAGGGTTGGGGTATCAGATGCGCTATTGGAGAGGGTTGGGGTTCCTTACAATGTATCTGATCTCAGACGCGCTATTAGAGAGGGTTGGGGTTCCTTACAATGCATCTGATCTCAGACACGCTATTAGAGAGGGTTGGGGTTCCTTACAATGCATCTGATCTCAGATGCGCTATTGGAGAGGGTTGGGGTTCCTTACAATGCATCTGATCTCAGACGCGCTATTAGAGAGGGTTGGGGTTCCTTACATTGTATCTGATCTCAGATGCACTATTAGAGAGGGTTGGGGTTCCTTACAATGCATGTGATCATACAGTTGCTATTAGAGATGGTTGGGAGTCCCTCAGAATTCCACTTAGGGTTCCTTAACCAAAAAAGGTTGGAAACCACTGCCCTAACCCCTCCATCAGCTCCATCGATTGCGATGAGAAAAGAAGATGTGTTTCCCCATTCCCATGCTGATTTATCATACTGGTACCGTGTTTATTATATAAGCTAACAGGAACTTGTGCCGGCTGTCTGCCCCCACAGCCTCCCGAGCGTCAGATTGTGGTGGGTATCTGTGCCATGACCAAGAAGTCGAAGTCTAAGCCCATGACTCAAATTCTGGAACGACTATGCAAGTTTGAGTACATCACCGTGGTGATCATGTCCGAAGACGTCATCCTTAATGAGCCTGTCGAGAACTGGCCCGTTTGCGACTGCCTCATATCTTTCCACTCGAAAGGTACTTTGTTTCCCCCCCCCCCCTCTCTTTCACAGCCTGGTGTCCGTATTCTTGACAGATTCTATTGCGTTACTTAGCGGGGGTTCAAAGATAAAATCCATGTTGAATAATTAAAGGCTTCCTGCACACTAATCAGCTAAATTAAATGCCTGGGATTCTATTAAGGGGTATCTGGTAACAGGTTATACACTGGGGAAATGTTCACCTGACTTTTAATCTTTAATAAAAAAAATAAATAAAATAATGACTTGTTATGTGGGCCAGTTTACATGTTTTTTCTTATATGTATATTCAAGCTTACAATATATTTCCATTCTGAGTAGTTGGGCTTGTGTGTAACTTCACATTATCGTTCTGGGTGAGTCGTTCCTGCAGCCTGTCATTTAAAACCTCATACATTACATTGGTGAAGAGCACAGGGTCAGATGGTTTGTGGTTGTGCGTAGTGCGCATTGGGAGGATAGTTTTGCCACCCATTATACAGTATGCATGTCGGGGTCATCTCCACACTCCGTTGCCAAGTGGCCAACAACAGGCCAGGTTTTAAGGGCAGGGCATAACTCAACAAGTTACCTTGGTGATTATTAGAGCTAGATTAATTATGTGGAATGTAATGACCTTGAACAGCCCAGTTTAATACTATTTGTGTTATTTTATTGAGAGTAGGAGTGCTAGGGTTCTCAACTTCAGTCGTTCTCAATACCCCCCCCCCCCCCCAACAGGTCAGGTTTTCAGGATATCCCAGCTTCAGCACAGGTGGCTCAATCAGTGGCTCAGTCGAAGACTGAGCCACTGATTGAGCCGCCTGTGCTGAAGCTGGGATATCCTGAAAAGCTGACCTGTTGGGGAGTCTTGAAGATTGGAGTTGAGTCTAGTGTTAATATCCATGAACCCAGTTTAAATCCCAATATCGGCAGCCTATTCTTGCAATGTTTTTTTTTGTACTAGGGTTCCCTCTGGATAAAGCAGTCGCTTACTCAAAACTACGTAACCCGTTTCTCATCAATGACCTGAACATGCAGTATTTTATCCAGGACAGGTAGACAATGCTACTGGACACGTCTTTGTCTCTTCTCTTTACCTGGTTCCTCTGCATTCTGTGTACATGCGTTTTTGTCCCTTCTTGGCTACATATTTTTATGATTTCGTTTTTTTTTTATGGGGGGGGGGGGGGGGGATTGTATCTTCTTTGTTCTCCCCCTCCCCCCCCCCCCCACACTTTGTGAGAACCTCTTTGCTAAGCGGAACCAACTAACCAGTGAAAAACACGCGGATTAGGTATAGCACCATCTAACGCAGGGTTGGGCAACTCAAGTCCCCAAAGGGCCACCAACAGGACAGGTTTTCAGGATATCCCTGCTTCAGCACAGGTGGGGCAGTCAAAGTCTGAATGAGAATAAAGGTAAATGCTGCACACCAACAAATCCAAATAAGGTGATACAATTACCGGTGCTCCTACGAATGGACGCTTGCCTGCAGCATACCCAGGAGCATAAGGCTAAGGCCCCGCTCCCAGAGTCAGCGCGCCCGCACTGCAGACAGGCGGGGCGCTGACATACACGATATGCGGTCTGTAGGGAGCCGGAGCGGGAGGTGGGCGGGAGTGGGAGGCTTGAGCGGAGGGACCCGCTACTCTCCCCCCCCTCCCTCTACGGGCTCGGGCTGGAGCTGCTGATGGTAAGCAACACACACACACGCACTCATACACACTCATACACACACACACGCAGGCACTCATATACACACACACGCGCACACACACAGACAGAGGCAGGCACTCACGCACACACACATACACACAGACACGCACTCACACTGCTTTCACTCCACACTCCTCCCCGCTCCCCGAAGCCTCTCCTCCTCCCGAAGCCTCCCCTCCTCATTGGCTCACAGCCACACCACGTGACGCGTCAACGCTAGGGATCACCATTCTCTTGTATCCCGTAGCGGCTGACGCGTCACAGTGTGTAGTAAGCTGTGCAGCCAGGGGGGACCGGGACCGGATCCGCAGGATTCCCCTGCTGGTGGGGAACTCGCGTGTGGCCGCCCGCGCCACCAAGCGCAGCGGGACCGAGGCCTTAGAAAGAAGAAATCGCAGAGCACTGACGGATTTGCTAAACTCTAATTTATTGAAGCCAAAAACACAACGTTTCGACCGTACGGTCTTTCTCAAGTGATATAAAGTGACCACTTCTTGCAGTCAAAGTCTGAGCCACCTGTGCTGAAGCAGGGATATCCTGAAACCCTGACCGGTTGGTCGCCCTTGAGGACTGGAGTTGCCCACTCCTGATCTAACGCAATATAGCCGCTCTTTGACTGAACATGGTTTCTATGAGATTCCTTCTCATGCTGACGGTTCCTTCTCGGTCTTGTTTCTTTCTGCAGGAGGGAAGTATACCGAATTCTGCAGCAGGAGGGAGTGGATCTTCCCCGCTATGGCGTACTCAATCGAGATCCCGATAAGCCAGAAGGCAAGTATGCGGATGTTGTGTGGATAGGATTGATTCCGGACTCCTCCGATGCTGTGAGAGTGAGGACACTTTTGCAGAAATGTAGTTACACTGGGATTTAAGGTAGCACCAGGAAAATGCGGTCCTTGCAAAGAGGGTTTTTTGTTTTTTTTTAGGAGAAAGCACAGATAATTGAAGTACGCTTAAAAATATGCTGTCCTTTTTAAGTTTATTTTTAACTATTATTTTGAACTTGCAAAATAAACATTGAAGAAGGCTGTACCCCAACTGCTTGTTTGGAAGGAACTGGCAGTCCTTATAAAGGTGATACAAATCCTCCAAATTACTGGGCAAAATACCCAAAGGCTTGTTAAAGGTCTCACACCTGTTCCTACATCAGGGGTTCTCAACCTTCTTTCTCCCAAGGCATCCCTATTCATAATGATCAGTTGCCGAGGCAATAATAGTTCAAACAGCTACACACACACAACAGGATAGTCGAGTGCGAAACAGGACAGACTGCAACGCAGAGAATAGGGACAGACATACAGACACACACACCTCAGGACAGACAGTCACACACACTCACACACAGGACAGACGGTCTCTCACACACACACACACCACAGGACAGACAGATACACACACACCCACACACAAAGAACACAGGACACACAGTTACACACACACACACCACGGGACAGATACACACACACCACGGGACAGACACACACACACCCCATGGGACAGACACACACCACAGACTTCCAAAATGTAGAATGTTAAAGATGAAAACTTCGTCTTTGTTTGTTTCTGTTAATCTGAGTCTGAGCTTCCACCTACAGAGTGTAACTTGGTGGAAGGGGAGGACCAGGTAGAAGTGAATGGAGAAATCTTCCCAAAACCCTTTGTAGAAAAGCCTGTCAGTGCGGAGGACCACAATGTATATATCTACTACCCAACCTCCGCTGGAGGCGGCAGTCAGAGGCTCTTCCGGAAGGTAAAGGAGCAGCTGAGTATGCAGCGGCTACAATGTAATTGTTACTTACAATTTGCATTCTGTGTTCTTCCCAACGTTAGGCTATATAATCGATTTTACCCAACCTGGAAGGATTTTTATGGCAGCTATATATGACGTTTCTGATCTGCGTGACTTGACTTCCTCTTGCGTCCACATGCGCACCAAATGTAATAAAGTTGCCAATATTATATCAACCTTTGAGAATCGGGTATGTAAAGAAAAAAAGTGTTGATTAGCGACATAAACTGTCTTTAATATCAGGTCAAATAACCCCTCTCTAAAACCACTTCCCAAATCCCTTATCGGCTCACCTCGGTGTATAAAGTGCCTGGATACATTGACACAACATAACGCGACACGGAATTGACTCGCGCCTTCAACTTAATGGCAAACCGGACTGCACCGACCGCCTTTCACGGCGTCCTGTCGTTGCAGATTGGCAGTCGCAGCAGTGTTTACTCCCCAGAGAGCAGCGTGCGGAAGACTGGATCTTACATTTACGAAGAATTCATGCCAACTGATGGCACCGATGTCAAGGTACTGATGCAAGATTCGTCAGATTTGGACTTGGGAGCTAATTTCCATGGGGAGCAAGGGGAGCAATGTAAGGATGTTTTGTGGTAACACTTGTTTTTCTTTCCTTTTTTTATTACTCAGGTGTACACGGTAGGTCCAGATTACGCTCACGCAGAAGCCCGCAAATCCCCGGCTTTGGATGGGAAGGTGGAGCGTGATAGCGAGGGGAAAGAGATCCGGTATCCCGTCATGCTAACAGCCATGGAGAAGCTGGTTGCACGGAAGGTCTGCCTGGCTTTTCAGGTGGGTCATCAATGCAAACGATCCATCTCCTTCATTCCAAATGTGTAGTGGTCTCGTTTTATAAGGTGAATTCATGTATTAAGGCACCTAAGAGGTTTTAAGTAGAGAAGGGCAAACTTTTAGCCAAAATTTGAATCCCCCTGGAATTTGCAAGTTCCTTTCAACGAGAGAGAGAGAGAGAGAGAGAGAGAGAGAGAGAGAGAGAGAGAGAGAGAGAGAGAGAGATGCTCAAAAAGGAGAACAACTGGGAGATGCTAATGGTATATTTAAATGACTTGCACCCCCACACCTCAAAGATTCCTACAACACCTATCCTGACAAGCCAGGTCCTAAGGCACCTTGTGAGGAAGAGGGTGCTGTCAGACCCAACAAGATCCGAACCCACATCCTTTGCTGTTCAGGGGAGCAGTTCTAGCAGTGAGCTAAGCCAGCTCCTGGTCAGCCCCACCATATCGCAGGATACATGTGAGCTCTGCTGCTCACTTTCCTTTGGGCAAATTTCACCGAACTGTGGGAATTAGGTGTTTAGAATCGGAAACGCTATGACCCGTATACTTTTTTAAAAACCATTTCAACGACAAAATTATTAGATGTAAAACAGATTTCAAGCTGCAGTCTGCGCTGATCGCCATTTTATTTTTTTTACTATAAGAGATTTCTTTTAACCCTTTGCAGTGCTGTTTTTATTTCTAAAATCTGATGCTTCGTTCAGGCGATATATTGTAAGAATTTAAACAATTACGTTAAAAGGGAGTTCCCCCCCAGAGCCCAGTGCTGCTGTTCACTGCTGGGTTGAGTAAAGTTTTCTAACACAGCATATTGCAGGCCTATCCTACCTCTCCTAACACACACATTGCAGGCCTATCCTACCTCTCCTAACACAGCACATTGCAGGTCTATCCTACCTCTCCTAACACAGCACATTGCAGGTCTATCCTACCTCTCCTAACACACACATTGCAGGCCTATCCTACCTCTCCTAACACAACACATTGCAGGCCTATCCTACCTCTCCTAACACACACATTGCAGGCCTATCCTACCTCTCCTAACACACACATTGCAGGCCTATCCTACCTCTCCTAACACAGCACATTGCAGGTCTATCCTACCTCTCCTAACACAGCACATTGCAGGTCTATCCTACCTCTCCTAACACACACATTGCAGGCCTATCCTACCTCTCCTAACACAACACATTGCAGGCCTATCCTGCCTCCTAACACAGCACATTGCAGGCCTATCCTGCCTCTCCTAACACACACATTGCAGGCCTATCCTACCTCTTCTAACACAGCACAATGCAGGCCTATCCTACCTCTCCTAACACAGCACATTGCAGGCCTATCCTGCCTCCTAACACAGCACATTGCAGGCCTATCCTAACCTCTCCTAACACAGCACATTGCAGGCCTATCCTACCTCTCCTAACACAGCACATTGCAGGCCTATCCTACCGCTCCTAACACAGCACATTGGAAACCTATCCTACCTCTTCTAACACAACACATTGCAGGCCTGTCCTACCTCTTCTAACACAACACATTGCAGGCCTGTCCTACCTCTCCTAACACAGCACATTGCAGGCCTATCCTACCTCTCCTAACACAATTTTAAGCTTGTCTGTAACTGTTACATATGCCCATAATAATATTATCCCTAACTGTCCATGAAATCTCTGTACATTGAATGTATAACCCTGTTCATTTAACGTAACCATGCATCTGTCATCATAACTCTGTGCCCAGGACACGTGAAAACGAGAGGTAACTCAGTGTATTACTTCCTGGTAAAACATTTTATAAATAAATAATACATAAGATACTAACATTACGCGAATTAAACCCGTGTAGGCTTCTGGGTGTCATTGCTGCTGTAATTGAAGACGTCGCCATTAACCCTTTGAGTGGCAGAAGGGCGGTGGCACCAGATTGCCACAGCCCCTCCGGCACACGCTGTCACGTGATCGCTCCGTCACTGACGACGCAACGCAAGAGAAGCGGTCCTCTTCCTTTCCCCCTTCCTGATAGATTGCGTCGGTGCAGAACGCGATCTCCCTAGAATAACCCAAAGGGGTTATCAACAGAGATGCCTCATGGGACACTGAGGATTTCCACGCCCTCTCTTATTGGTTGAAAGTGAGGCAGCATGTTACATACTTCCTGTTGTAACACGAGGTTCCATGGCAACTGGATCCTTACTTGTTTATCTTGATATCTTTCAGCAAACTGTATGTGGCTTTGACTTGCTACGAGCCAACGGGCACTCGTTTGTCTGCGACGTCAATGGGTTCAGCTTTGTGAAGAACTCCATGAAATATTATGATGACTGCGCCAAAATATTAGGGTATGTTACCTTTTTCTTGGTTTGGGAGGGGGGGGGGTCCCATTTCCTTAGGAAAATAATCTTGAAACAGTTGGAAGTGCAGCATGTTCAAAGGGTCACACAAGAACAAACTTTCCAAGAAGAGACTTTATTAATAATAATAATACCATTTTTTTATATAGCGCTTTTCTCCCACTGGGACTCAAAGCGCGTCACAATGACAGTATAGCGCGGTACGCAGCACATAGGAATGTTACAGACACAGTCCCTGCCTAAGGGAGCTTACAATCTGTTTTTGGTGCCTTAGGCACAGGGAGATAAAGGGACTTGACCAAGGTCAAGCGAATTGAAACAGGATCCCGTGATTCAAACTCGGTGTCATTGGTTACAGCAGGGGCGCGCAAACTTTTTTTGCTGTGCCCCCTCTGCCTGTGCTAGTCCGGTGGTGTGCCCCCCCTTAACTCGCATGTCACGTGATCCGCGGAGTCATTTGACGTCACGTTACCGTGGCAACCGCAATGTCACATGACCCCCGCGGCGTCATTTGGTGCTGCGTTGTCATGGTCACGCGTCCTGAGGCCGGCTGAACCTTGGTAAGGCCATTTGCAGAGGCCTCGCACGGTCCTCCGGCATTAAACTTAAATGCCTTGGGGGAGAGCATGGGACCTCTGCAACCGCCTGCGCCCCCCGCTCCACCCCCAAAAAAAATCTCCCGGTTTGCGCACCGCTGGGTTACAGAGTCAGTGTCTTTACTCACTGAGCCGCTCCTTCATCCCATATCTCTCTTGTTTTACACTGTCTTCTTCCCTCTCCCCACCAATTCCCACCAACCACACAAACTCCGCTGCTAGGAAGGTATAAGGGGGGAAAACAAAGCCACGTTTGCAGCCTTTTCCTAAGTCTGCTCGGCAGCTGCGGGCAACGTTTCCATAGAATAAAAGAAGTCTCCCAGATTGGGGTTAGTACATTTTGGGTGGCCTGAGAATGGCACTTTCCAGCGCTATCCCCTTCTGACCGTGCCTTCTTCTCTCCTAGGAATATCATCATGAGGGAATTGGCACCGCAGTTCCACATTCCCTGGTCCATCCCAACAGAGGCCGAGGACATTCCCATAGTTCCAACCACATCAGGCACGATGTTAGTACCGTGGTATAGAAATGTGACTGTGTGCGCGAGTAGCAGCGCTTTCATATTACAAACATGTTGGAACCATGTGAGTGGTCCCATAGGTTTCTGAGGCACGTGAACGTGCTAATAAGTGGTATTTTTATTTGCTGTACGGTGGAGGGTTTTTGTGACTTTGTTATCCAACATAACTTATTTAATGTGGAGTTGAAACCGCTTCCAGCTTCACATTCCAAGACCGGTATAACCAACCTCACACCGAGACCGAAAAGGTCGAAACAACTGCCTGTGAGCAGGTTTTACTGGCTCTGCACTTCTGTAACCCAGGCTGTGCTAAGAAGCTGTGTAATGCGGCAGCAATAAGCGTATAGGGGTCCCATGTTAAAATGGACAAGAAGCAAAAGGTGTGCTCATTTGCATGTCATTACCCAGAATCCCTGGCTGCAGTGGAAGCACTGTATGCTAAGATAATGGGGAAGAGCAGGGATGCAGATCTGTCTGAGACATGTGAATGTGCTCACAGGTGTTATTTTTATTTGCTGTTCATTAAATATACTTTCCTACAACCACCAGATCAAAACCACTAACATAATCCTTAAGAATGTGGGCACTTTTATTCCTAGTGGTGATAGAGACATCAACTCTACAGGAGAAAACTCCTCTGGGTGTTAATAGAAATATATAATTTTTTAAAAAAATTACCATCTATAAATCACATTACACAAGACAATCCGGTTTAATGCAGAGGATGAGATAGTAGGGAAAAACGAGAAGATGGTATGGAAGAGAAAATAATATAAAGAGAGAGACAAGAAATAATAATTTTCTACCAATTCAACAGATATTGGTCGGTGACCTCTGTGTATTTGCTTTATACCTCTGAGTACCAATCCTTTATAGATACCTGGCTGTAATATGATAAAGGCTCCCTCAGTGCCTAACCTCTTATCTATGTCACATCTAGCTTGGTCTGTCTGACTGGTCCCGAGGAGAGGCGATGAGTAGCTTCTCAATTCTTTAAACTTCAAGTCAGAGACTCTTTTCTCTCAATGTATTCTGCTCAGTGCTGTTCCCACCATATTACATTGCAGGCATACCCCGCATTAACGTACGCAATGGGACCGGAGCATGTATGTAAAGCGAAAATGTACTTAAAGTGAAGCACTCCCCTTTTCCCCACTTATCGATGCATGTTCTGTACTGCAAGCATCATACACGTGCATAACTGATGTAAATAACACATTTGTAACAGGCTCTATAGTCTCCCCGCTTGCGCACAGCTTCGGTACAGGTAGGGAGCCGGTATTGCTGTTCAGGACGTACTGACAGGCGCATGCGCGAGCTGCCGTTTGCCTGTTGGGCGATATGTCCTTACTCGCGAGTGTACTTAAAGTGAGTGTCCTTAAACCGGGGTATGCCTGTATTCCGAGTTTTCTTTTTGCTAATCCTGTAAAACAGAAAAAAAAACAAAAGGAATCAGGCGCTATCTCACAGATGGTGCAAATAAGAAAATGCTACCTTTATTAGGGGTCTCCCAGTGGACCCCTGAAATGGGGATTTGGGAGTAAGTTCCTGAGGCTCAACCCCACCAGGATCTATCCCGGATCCAGAGTATATGGGAACAAAAGGAAAATAGGGGAGCACAGGATAAATACACTTGATTTCCAGATGATACAGTATATTAGAAATATCCAGTAATAAAATGCACAGAAATATACTATGATATATTTCTGTGTATTTTATTACTGGATATTTCTAATGTATCATCTAGAAATCAAGGGTAATCCTGTAAGAGGCAGCATTTGTGATTACAGCTACATCAGTAACAAGATGCACAAGTGCATACATACACTGATTTGATGTGGCTGGTAATATACATCTTTGCTCACTGGATGCTGAGCTGATCTCACACGGAAATACAGTTTTCACCAATCCTTTCCTTTTTCACCCCGATGTTCCAGGATGGAGTTGCGCTGTGTAATAGCCATAATTCGGCATGGAGACCGCACACCCAAACAGAAAATGAAGATGGAAGTTCGGCATTCTAGGTAACAAGACAAGAAAAAAAAAGTTCATAATAAAGGTCAAAATAATGGTAGTTCAGGTAAAGAGGTTGTTGGCTGTTTTGAAAAGGTTTTGTGTTCGGTAAAATGTTTTAAAATAGGACTCCTGTCTGCTTGTTATAGGAGCATGTGCTCCCCTGACAACATTTTTTTTTCTCCTAGGTGGGAGGTCCCCAGAGCTGAACCCCACTAATTTCAGCTTCGGGGACGCCCTGCTTCCAGAGATACTTACCTACGTAGGGGGTGCCGGTAGCAGCTCTGAAGATTTCAATGTCCTGGTCACGTGGGCCAATAAGAAGCTGCCGGGGATGACGTCATCTCTTCCTATTGGGCCGCGTGATGCGGGAGCTTTAAATCCGCCAAATCAATAACCCCACTTAGCTCAGTCGGAGCTGCTACCGGCACCCCCCTACAGAAAGAAGTATCTCGGGAAGCAGGGGGTCCCGGGAGCTCAAATTAACGCGGTTCTGCTCCCGAGACCCCGTTTTTTTGGGGGGGGGGAGGGGGGAGCATTTGCTCCTCTTACACAATAGACAAGATTCCTCCCCCGGCTGAAATCCTATAACTATAAACAAAGGGAAGCAGGACTGCGTCTTTAACCAGAGCGGGGAACTTCCAGGGTGCAAGACCTTATCAGTTAAACACTCAGACATCTCCATCTTTGTGGCGCCAGAACGGATGAAATAATCCATGAACCAGGGGTCCCTTGAGTTATCTGTTATGCAAAAAAGTGTGGGATTGTTAAATAAAAAAATGGAGATGCTCACCTTAGTGCCGCTTTGATTAGATACCTTGTTGCCAGCCTGTGGCAATCCATATTCTTTATCATACAGCCGGCATGCAAGTTTAGCTACTGAAATAATACAGTGTGCGAGTTGCCTGTTTAACAATAACAGCAGGGAATGTTATAATTTGAGGTGTCCTCTCGTTAACTCAGATTCTTTGAATTATTTGAACACTATGACGGTTATAAGACTGGGAAATTGAAACTGAAGAAGCCGGAGCAACTCCAGGTAAGTACCTTCGTGAAATCTAAACTCTTAAATGTCCCCTGGCTTTTTTTTACCAGCTGTTTTTAATATGAGTTACAAACTAGAGTATTTCAAACTTCTATGCTGGGTTTAAGGCAACAACTATCCTCGCCCCCCGTCCCCCCACTCTTACCTGAATTTTGGGGTCCCCCAGAGCTGATCTGCAGCCCTCCATCCCCTGGGGGCTCCTCAGTTCTTGAGCAATTTGTCATTTTTGTGTGCTAGTGTTTGTAGCAGCAGTCCAAGCTGCGTTTTATTTTTTATTATTATTTTATTTTCTCCCTTTTAATATGTGCATCAATACAATCCACACAATGATAAGTGATTAGCTGAGTTGCTGAGCGATCCGTTCTCCTGTGATCGATCGGCGAATATTCAGCACTGGGGTTCACTAAATGGCTGTCAGTGCAGCAGAAGAGGACCAAAGAGGCAAAGTTCTGTGGGGAAGATCATGTGACCAGGCAGTCACTAGATACAATTGGCGCACTGCTAGAGAGAGGGCAGGGCTCAAAAAGGGGTGTGCCAGAGCCTGTTTCAGAAGAGGAAGGGGGTGTGACTTTGTAAATGGTTGCTATAGAAACAAAATTGATTCTTGCATTTTAATACATAAAAAATTTAATTTAGAGTTGTTTTAAAAAAAAATGCTCCAAGTATTTTCTCAGAGTACAGAACCGATTTATTAAAAACACACACAGGTAGGATATTGCTGGGTCTGCAGCTTTAACACACACATTTACAAAAAATGGTCGCGAGGTCACCAATAGAAAGACATTTTGCCGCCCTAGGTCCAGACCTGACGGGAAATCCGTTACTGATTGAATGTGGTTGCTGCCTTTCCTTTAAAGGATTTCTGTTGGGATTTGAGGGTTAGACAGCAGAGGTAATCTTCAGAGAAACGCTGGGCTGTTTTTGAATCCCCGTTCTCTAAGCACAAGACATGGAATTTAGAACCGTGTATGTCTAATACAGAGGTGGGCAACTCCAGTCCTCGAGGGCTACCGACAGGCCAGGTTTTCAGGATATCCCTGCTTCAGCAAAGGTGGCTCAATCAGTGGCTCAGCCTTCTACCTATGCTGAAGCGGTGGTATCCTGAAAACCTGACCTGTTGGTAGCCCTCGAGGACTGGAGTTGGCCACCCCATGGCTAATACACACTCACGATGCGGTTATAATTAATAGGAGGTGCTGGATATTGCCCGTCTGCTGCTATCGGAACTCGGTAACCACAACGACTGCGAGATAGAGGAGAGGAAATCGAAACTGGAGCAGTTGAAGACTGTCCTGGAAATGTGAGTACCGAGTCCGGGGGAAACCCCGTGTTAATTCAGCAGCCTGGCCTTAAACCTGTGACCTCTCGGCATAGTCCCAAGCCCCCAGCTGCGGAAAAGGATGGACAATGACGCTGGTCCGTTAGTGAAAACTCACTGCGGTCAGACAACACAAGCTCTCCTCCCATGATCGCACCTGCTGTTATAAGGCTGGAAATGCAGTAGCCGGCACACACCGTATTTTGCTGCTCACGGATTTATGGTGAACACCGGGCAATCAAGGGGTTAATTAAAATGTCGGACGCGTTCTGTAACGGGCGGCATTAAAGGAGCCTTGCAATTAAAAATATATATCCACCTCTCCCCCCCTAGGTGGGGAGCTGGGGGTCTCTGGAGCGTTAATTTCCGCTCCGGGGACCCCCAGCTCCCAGAGATGCTTACATCTGATGGTGATGCCAGTATGTCACTTCTGTTTAATGGCTGCACATCGCGCGGGCCAATAGGAAACTGCAAAGGAGGACGTGGCAGCTTCCTATTGGCCAGCGGGACCTTTAAACAGACATTTTGTGTGCCAAGCTGGAGCTGCTACGACACCCCCTTCAGATGTAAGAATCTCGGGAAGCAGGGGGTCCCCAAAGCTGAAATCAACGCAGTTCGGCTCCGGAGACCTTCTTCAAACCTAGTACATCTAAAAAAAAATTTAAAGAAAACCCAAGCGGTAACGCCATTTTAACGGAGCAATTCATGCGCCTTTTTAAAATTATTATTATTATTATTATTTTACATACGTTTGAAGCAAGGGGGTCTCCGGAACTGAACCCCATTAATTTCAGCTCTGGGGACCCCCTGCTTCCCGAGATACTTACCTCCAAAGGGGTCGCCGGTATCTCTGCAGAGTTTAAAGCTCCCTGCGTCACACGGCCAATAGGAAGCCGAACCTGATGACCTCACGGCTTCCTATTGGCCCTCGGGACACGAGAGCTTTGAAACTCCGACATTAGGATGAACGCTGTTAGCGAAGCGGCTGCCGGCACCCCCTGCGGAGGTCTGTATGTCCAGAATCAGAGGGTCCCCGGAGCTGGAATTAATGGGGGTCAGCGCCGCAGACACCCTGCTTCAATCCTATGCTTCAACTTGGATTGCTTTTATTTAATGCTATCATTCGGGGATGTGACTCTGCCTGCTTAGAGCTCCCCCCAAAGGCCACTTAGGCCTATTGCAGAGATAGGTAAAAGGAGGAGCAGCAGCAGAGCACGCCTGTCTGCTCTCTCAGCGCACGCTTGTTTGCTCTCTCAGCGCACGCCTGTCTGCTCTCTCAGCGCACGCCTGTCTGCTCTCTCAGCGCACGCCTGTCTGCTCTCTCAGAGCACGCCTGTCTGCGCTCTCAGCGCACGCCTGTCTGCGCTCTCAGCGCACGCCTGTCTGCTCTCTCAGCGCACGCCTGCCTGCTCTCTCAGCGCACGCCTGCCTGCTCTCTCAGCGCACGCCTGCCTGCTCTCTCAGCGCACGCCTGCCTGCTCTCTCAGCGCACGCCTGTCTGCTCTCTCAGCGCACGCCTGTCTGCTCTCTCAGCGCACGCCTGCCTGCTCTCTCAGCGCACGCCTGCCTGCTCTCTCAGCGCACGCCTGTCTGTGCTCTTAGCGCACGCCTGCCTGCTCTCTCAGCGCACGCCTGTCTGCTATCTCAGCGCACGCCTGTCTGCTCTCTCAGCCCACGCCTGTCTGCGCTCTCAGCCCACGCCTGTCTGCGCTCTCAGCCCACGCCTGCCTGCTCTCTCAGCCCATGCCTGCCTGCTCTCTCAGAGCACGCCTGCCTGCTCTCTCAGCGCACGCCTGCCTGCTCTCTCAGCGCACGCCTGCCTGCTCTCTCAGCGCACGACTGTCTGCGTTCTCAGCGCACGCCTGCCTGCTCTCTCAGCGCACGCTTGTCTGCGCTCTCAGCCCACGCCTGCCTGCTCTCTCAGCGCACGCCTGTCTGCTCTCTCAGCGCATGCCTGCCTGCTCTCTCAGTGCACGCCTGCCTGCTCTCTCAGCGCACGCCTGTCTGCTATCTCAACGCACACCTGCCTGCTCTCTCAGCCCACGCCTGCCTGCGCTCTCAGCCCACGCCTGCCTGCTCTCTCAGCCCATGCCTGTCTGCTCTCTCAGCACACGCCTGTCTGCTCTCTCAGCGCACGCCTGCCTGCTCTCTCAGCGCACGCCTGTCTGCTCTCTCAGCGCACGCCTGCCTGCTCTCTCAGCGCACGCCTGCCTGCTCTCAGCGCACGCCTGTCTGTGCTCTCAGCGCACGCCTGCCTGCTCTCTCAGCGCACGCCTGTCTGCTCTCTCAGCGCACGCCTGCCTGCTCTCTCAGTGCACGCCTGCCTGCTCTCTCAGCCCATGCCTGCCTGCTCTCTCAGCGCACGCCTGCCTGCTCTCTCAGCGCACGCCTGCCTGCTCTCTCAGCGCACGCCTGCCTGCTCTCTCAGCGCACGCCTGCCTGCTCTCTCAGCACACGACTGTCTGCGTTCTCAGCGCACGCCTGCCTGCTCTCTCAGCGCACGCTTGTCTGCGCTCTCAGCCCACGCCTGCCTGCTCTCTCAGCCCACGCCTGTCTGCTCTCTCAGCGCACGCCTGTCTGCTCTCTCAGCGCACGCCTGCCTGCTCTCTCAGCGCACGCCTGCCTGCTCTCTCAGCGCACGCCTGTCTGCGCTCTCAGCCCACGCCTGCCTGCTCTCTCAGCCCACGCCTGCCTGCTCTCTCAGCCCACGCCTGTCTGCTCTCTCAGCGCACGCCTGCCTGCTCTCACTTGCTCTCTAATCACATAAGAAAAAAAATCTCACATATCTAATTGTACATTTTTAAATAAAACTGTCTTTAAACCTGTTTTTTTTCCTCTGATTTAGTTTCAATCCTTTTCAAGGTGTATAAGAATTAGTGCGAGGGAGGTGCAGCACCACGCAGTGTTAGCAAGGCATTTACACACGCAAAATATAGCAAAACGTGCAGGCGGGCAAAAGCATCTCCCATGAAAACCCGTCCCATTGTTGCATTAAAGGGAGCAGATCGCAGAAGGTAACGCCACCTCTGTTTATTTTTATTCTTTGTTTCTTCACCAGGTACGGCCATTTTTCTGGTATTAACAGGAAGGTGCAACTGACGTATCTGCCCCATGGGCAACCCAAGACATCCAGTGAGGAAGAAGGTACGGCTGGGAAGGGGTTCCATGTACCTACTACCTCTTTTAAAGCTGCAGACCAAGCAATATCCTGCATGTGTTTTATTTTTATTTTTTAATAAATCAGTTCTGTACTATGAGAAAATAATTGTAACATTTAGATAAACGGAAAAAAACATTTCTGAATGCCATTTTTAATGTATTATAATGTAACAAGCATTTTTTTGTTTCTGTAGCAACCATTTACAAAGTCACATCCCCTTCCTCTTCTGAAACCGGCTCTGGCACACCACTTTTTGAGCCCTGCCCCCTCTCTAGCAGTGCACCAATTGTATCTAGTGACTGCCTTGTCACATGATCTTCCCCACAGAACTTTGCATCTTTGATCCTCTTCTGCTGCACCGACAGCCTTTTAGTGAAGCCCCGAGCCAAATCTTCGCCGATCGATCACAGGCGAACCGATCGATCCGCAACTTGGCTAATTACTTATCATTGTGTGGATTGTATTGATGCGCATATTAAAGGGGGAAAAGAAAAAACAGCAGCTTGGACTGCGGCTTTAACCCCAGCTTTTCTCTGTAGATGTTCGTAAGGAAGCCCCCTCCTTATTACTGGTCCTGAAGTGGGGTGGTGAACTGACCCCAGCCGGACGAATCCAGGCAGAAGAGCTGGGACGAGCGTTTCGCTGTATGTACCCAGGAGGGCAAGGTAGGTGCTTTAATCAATCCACCGCCTCCCCCCGCGCCATCACTACACTTCTCCAACGTCTGCTCATCCACTCTCCATTTGTCCTCCATGGTTTCTACAATGTCCCTTACCTTGCAGACGTCACTCCGCTCATTTCTGTTCTGTATATATTGTGCTTTTTTGGGGGGGGGCGCCAAGCTGTCGTTTGCAGAGTGCTTTTTGCTTTTCTTTGTTTATCATTTTGTTTGTACCCTTTCCATCTTATTTTTGTCCCCGGTCCTTCCTCATGTGGTTCCTTTCTCTCGCTCTCTGTGTTATTTGTCTCATTGATAACCCTTCACCTATGTGTCCCAAATGGAACCAGTGATACCCTCTGGTGGCAAACAGCCGAGGTCACACTGTTCCGGGAGGGGGCTCACTGAAGAGTTTTAACTCTTTGTCCTGTCTTTATTGTATTGACCTATTTTAGCGGATGGTAACATCCGGTCTTTGGGCTGTAGCTCCCCTATTGACTGCGGTAAGAGCAACGAATGCCGGCGTGATCTGCACAGTCCCCATAACTGCATCAGGGGAATATGTCCTATCATTCCACTAAACAAGATACATCTTAACATTGTCAAAAACTAATTTCTCTATGAAGTGAGGTTTTTATGCCTTTAACCTTCCCCTCTAACCGGCTGCGGTTTTGCATATCCAATTTGTGACATAAAAGGAAACCAGGTGGGAATTAGTTGCCATTCCATCCAATGAAATCGAGCAGGGGCGGCCAACTCCAGGTCAGATTTTAAGGACATCCCTGCTTCAGCTCAGGTGGCTCAGTCGTTGACTGTGCTGAGGCAGGGATAGCCGCAGAACCTGACCTGTTGGTGACCCCTGTGGACTGGAGTCAGCCGCCCCTGATATAGAGCATGCTTGTGACACGGGCATTCTCTCCCCATTCACAGAGAAGCACCCTGGGGTGGGAAGGGCAGATTGAATAGACTTCATGTGTCTACCAGCCACTATGTTACCGGGATATTTTTGGAACCGGGGCGGTTTGTGTTGCATATGTCTCCAGTCCTTAATCTTACACGTATGCCGTTCAATGCATATTCTGTGGTGTTTTTTGTTCCTGGCGTGATGTATTGATTCTTTTATTCCACGTACTTTTATCTGGGTCTTTTTTAACGAGGTTTCGCCTTTTGTGGTGTGACGCACAATATTTGTATGTGCTCTGTCCCTGCAAAATCCCAATGGGATGACATCATAGACTATGGGTGCTCAACTCCAGTTCTCAAACCCCCTCAACAGGTCAGGTTTTCAGGAAATTACAGCTTCAGCACAGGTGGCTCAATCAGAGGCTCAGTCGAAGACTGAGTCTCTGATTGAGCCACCTGTGCTGAAGCTGGGACTGATTAGGCCATATGTGCTGGAGCAGGGATATCCTGAAAACCTGACCTGTTGGGGGGGGGGGGTCTTGAGGACTGGTGCACCCCTGCCATAGACGTGGGATCTTTGCTATGATCCACTCCAGGGGTGGGCAACTCCAGTCCACTAACAGTGCCAGGTTATAAGGATATCCCTGCTTCAGCACAGGTGTCTCAATCAAAATGACCGAGCCACTGATTGGGCCACCTGTGGGGATAAACGAAAGCCAGGGAGACACCATGCCACATCCAACATGCCAAATCCCATCGTTAAATACTTTTCTGGTTTTCTCTCATAAGTGAGAGTCCCTTCGTTAAATTCTTTGGCCAAAGCATTATAAGCTGGCAGATCACGTCAAGGTACCCCCCTCTCTCTCTGCCAGTCCTCACACTATCTCTTTACCTCTCTAATAGAGGAAGAAATCTTAATAGACAGGTCTTTCACAGCTGCATCTCAGGTCTGGCTACTTAAAGTTGGGCAGGGCGAGCTTGGAAACAGGGAGGAGGGGGTCACAGACCCCCAAACCAATTCAAATCTCCACACACACACCACCCCTGTAAGCTCAAACCCACCCCAGGCGCACCACACATGTGGCGTGCACCTGTGGGGAAATATCCTTGCCATCCCTGTATCACACGCTAACAAGAGCTCGCTTTCCCGGTGCATTTGCAGGAGACTACGCCGGCTTCCCGGGCTGCGGCCTTCTGCGCTTGCACAGCACCTACCGCCACGACCTGAAGATTTATGCGTCGGACGAGGGGCGGGTGCAGATGACGGCTGCAGCTTTTGCCAAGGTGCCCTTTCACGCTAGACGTCTCCATGAAAACACAACACGCGGTGTTCTCTTTGCTGAAGTTCATGCACTGCCTACCATAATTAAACCCGCAGAGTTGTAGGGGCGTTCCCGCTCGCCATTTTGTTTTGTGTTCATGCAATAGTTCTATAACTTTAAGGCAGGAGTGGCCAACTCCAGTCCTCAAGGGCCACCAACAGGTTAGGTTTTGAGGATATCCCTGCTTCAGCACAGGCGGCTTCGGCTGAGCCACTGATTGGGCCACCTGTGCTGAAGCAGGGATATACAGAAAACCTGACCTGTTGGTGGCCCTTGAGGACTGGAGTTGGCTACCCCCTGCTTTAAGGCGCTGTAATTATCTAAGCTGCCAATCCATCTGTTCCCCAGTGATCGAGCGGCAAAGATCCGGCTACCCCGGGCACTCAGTATGGCCGCCTATTTCAGAAGAGGTAGTGCTGCGGCTTTCTAAATGGTTGCTATAGACAACCTCCGAAAACATCAATACCTTAAAACTCATTAAAAGAAGATAAACTGTGAAAATAAATACATCTACAAAAAGTGCAGTAAATACCTGCACTGTACAACTGATTTATTTAAAAAAAAAAAAAAAAACAGGATTTTGAAAGTAATGCTCTTTTAAAGAGGCAATCTAAGCTGGCTATACATATATATATATTTTTAAACATATGATAGAAACAGGGGGGGAGGGGTCACCATAGCTGAACCCCATTCATTTCAGCTCCAGGGACCCCCTGCTTCCGGAGATATAGACCCCCGTAGGGGCTGCAGGTAGCCGCTCCGCTCGGCTAGCAGCGTTCACGTAATGGCAGAGTTTCAAAGCTCCCGCGGCCAATAGGAAGCTGTGACATCATCCGGTGCGGCTTCCTATTGGCCCAAATGACGCGGGAGCTTCACACTTTGCGGAGATACCGGCGCCCCCTTTGGAGGTCGGTATCTGACGATGCAGGAGGGTCCCGAAGCCGAAATCAATGGGCTTCAACTCCGCAGACCCCCTGCTTCAAACCTATGTTAAAAAATAATAATCATGATAATAATTTTTAACAAGCATATGAATTGCCCCTTTAAGGTCCCGGAGAAAACTTCCTGTTTTTGTTTTTGTTGCAGGTAATGATGACTTTTACTGGATCTGAATGAAAGTTCTTTACAGGTTTAGACACGTGAAGAACTTTCATGTTTGTCCATTACATGGCCTCTGTATAAACATTAACGTGCAGTCTTGTAGAAATACGCCCTGTTATTAAAGCTGACGCTGATAGTCTGAAATGTCTGCAGGGTCTCCTGGCCTTGGAAGGGGAACTGACCCCAATTCTGGTCCAGATGGTTAAAAGTGCCAACATGAACGGCCTGCTGGACAGCGACAGTGACTCCCTCAGCAGCTGCCAGCAAAGGGTGAAAGCGCGCCTGCACGAGATCATGCAGAAGGAACGGGAGTTCACCGAAGAAGACTACGAGAAGGTAATCCAGACCCTGTGCTCCTCTTCAAACCTGGAACGCAGCTTTGGGGGTCATTTAGAGATCAGTGTTCTTAATACCTGGAATGGGACAATTAGCTGCGACCATCCCGCCGCGGCCGACTCCCCGCTTCGGCGACAAGGTACGTTTTAAGGTAGGGGGGTTAACTTTAGGATTTAGGGTAGGGGGTTAATTTAAGGGGTTTTAGTGGTTAGGGTAGGGGGTTAACTTTAGGGTTTTTTGGGTAAGGGGTTAATGGTTTCAGGGTAGTGGGTAGCATTAGTATTGGGGGTTAAGATTAGGTTTTTTTAGGGTAAGTCTTAAGGTTATGGTCTTACGTTAGCGGCGCTGGCGGGAAGGTGAACAGGGGCTAAACGCCGGCGGTCTTTTGGTCACGGCGTAACGTCCGTGACCAAACGTCCTAGACCCCTTCGTGTACCCCCCTTCGTCATCAGACGCAGAGATGACGGCCACAGTTTAACATTATAAAGGATCCTTGTCATTTATACTTCAATGCATCCGTGTGTGACGGGACTCTTCCACTGGTTCCCCAAAAATGCCATTTTTAGATACGTTTTAAAGACCTACAACAAAAATATTATATTTCAACATATTGCAAGCATTTATAACATCTGAATCATATACAGTATAACTACATTACACCTTCACTTACGAGTTCCAGCATGACAAACGGCACTTCGCTTCTTGTACAGGGGGGGGGGGGGGGGGTCAACTCCCGTCCTCAAGGGTCACCTACAGGTCAGGTTTTCAGGGTATCCCTGCTTCAGCACAGGTGGATCAATCACTGGCTCAGTCATAGACTGAGCCACTGATTGACCCACCTGTGCTGAAGCATGTATACTCCTAATACCTGGCTTGTTGGTGGCCCTTGAGGACTGGCGTTAGCCACATCAACACTCTTTGCGGGTCTCCAGTTGAAGAACCCTGTTGTACACCTCATGTATCCACGTAAATGGAATAGTGCCCTGCGTGTGCTAATGTACAGGAAACGTGGGGTTCTCTAATGTGGATATTGGGATATTGCCTTCAGCATTGGATTACAAGGATTTCTCTATGTCCTGTTTAGCTGGCTCCTACATGCAGCACCTCCCTGTGCAACTCCATGGAATGCATAGAAAACCCCGTAAAGACATGTGACCAAGTGTACACCCTCATCGATAGTCTTACATCTCAGATTCGACAGCGCCTGGAAGATCCCAAATCGGCAGGTGAATGATGAGGCTGTGTCCTACCGTGCTGTTTGTGACCACAGGCTTGCTGAAGGTTTCCCGAGATTGGGCGTTTTGTCTTAGTACGAATATAGTTTATTGAGCTAAAAACACCTAGAAAGGGAACCATGGTAATATTTTGTTGGGTGAGTGATCAGTTTGATGGTGGTATGGACAAGCAGAGGTGAGAAGTATCCCTACTGAGAACTCTGGTACTGTCAGAGGCAGCATCCACGCAACAGCTTGCATGATATAACACTTGTTATTCTTGATGACCTTGTCTGCCGACCAGACATTAGTCCTTGTAGCGTGCCGTTTTTTGCACTAGACATGCAGAAGAAGTAGGTTTGACATAACGGTTGACGGCATAATCATCATGTTCAGTGGCTCTCTGTTGACACTTGGGTGAATCACTTTATATTCTCTTCCTTCTGCTTGCTTGTATGTCATATTATTAACATTCACTTTGTATCCCTTCTGAGGCCATCACAGAGATTGGAACCCTTGGAATGTGCCACTGGCTGCCCTCACTCGTAGAGACGCCATGCTTGTCTCTAAATTATACTTGTAATGTGCTTTGAGATTAAAGAAGCAATCCAAGGCGATGGATTTTATTTATATATATATATATATATATATATATATATATATATATATATAGTTGAAGCCGGGGGGTCTATGGAGCTGAACCCCGTTAATTTCAGCTCTAGGGACCCCCTGTTTCCGTAGGTACTTGTGAATTAGGTTCCGGTAGCCGAAGAGAGCGGTTCACAATATGTCCGCTCTTCTGATATTTCCATGCCTGCCAGCCGATTGGAAGCCATGATGTCATCAGCGCGGTTTCCTTTTGGCTCATGTGACGCGGGAGCTTCTAACTTCAAAGCCCCACTTGCTGAACCGGGGCAGCTACCGGCATCTAGTTCAGAGGTAAGTATTTCCGGAGATAGGGGTCCCGGAGCTGAAATTAATGGGGTTCAGCAGCAGAGACCGCCGGCTTCAATTCTATATTGAAAAGAAAGAAGAAAACAATTTGCCATCATGGATTGCTCCTTTAAAATGCAGTATGAAATATGAAAGTTGTTATTGCTAATGTGTTTTATAGGCTCTTTGTCCTAGTTATAAAACTGTTTTGAGTTTTGTGTTTGCTGCCATGACAAGGGAGACACCTTCCCATTAGGAAGCCCTGACAACCCAAAAACCACATGCCATCATCCTCAAGGAGCGTCTGTGAGCACCCGTGCTGTTACTTAAGTGGTCTTGTTCTCGTAGACCTGCAGTTGTACCATAGTGAGACTTTGGAACTGATGTTACAGCGATGGAGCAAGTTGGAGAGGGATTTCCGCATGAAGAACGGGCGTTACGACATCAGCAAGATCCCGGACATCTACGACTGTGTCAAGTACGACGTGCAGCACAACGGTTCTCTGAAACTGGAGGGGACCGAGGACCTCTTCAAGATCTCCAAATCACTGGCAGATATTATTATCCCACAGGTAAGCCGTGTCCTTCTCACCACTCGCCACTACGAAGGCCACACCACACCATGTTGGCTCTTCGCACCTTTGAATTACAGGCTCCTCTGGCAGTGGCGAATAAGTCTTTGCCAGTGGGTGGGGGCACAGGAGCTGGCATACATATTTCGCCTGCGTGCTATTTTCAGTTGATACCGGTGTGCAGTTGACTTACTAGAAAACACCCGCTGTTACAGTTTATGATGGGGAAAACTGTAATAAAATCTTTGAGCCAGCATGTTGATTAACTTTATTCTCTATTTCTGCAGGAATATGGGATCAATAAAGAGGAGAAGCTGGAGATCGCAGTGGGATATTGTCTTCCTCTCATTAATAAGATCCAACTCGACCTACAAAGAACTCATGAGGATGAGTCTGTAAACAAACTGCACCCCCTGTAAGAGTCTCATCACCACTCCCCTTTGCAACGACCTTTGGGTCATGTACCAAACATTGGGATTATTATACATTTGAGAAGTATGGTGAACTGGTCTACCACCTTGGAAGCTTCTTCATCGTTTCTAGTAGCTCCTAGGGATTCGTTGATGATCATGCCCAAGTTTGGTAGATATAAATGACTTCTGCCAGAATAAAGTTGAGTTAATACAATAGAAAAATAGTTATAAGCTTGTACTTCCTTGCTGCAGCCTTTCTGTTAGCCATTTGATTTGTTTAACGTATTCGTTGTAAGGCACTTTTCTACACATCAATCTGCAAATGATATAAGGGATAGCAAGCACCTTGATTGTATCCTGGGGTGGGATGGTGGGACATTTTCAGTTGGGAGGCCTCTACAGATCTTTTTCTTTGCTATGTTTCTTATTGTGCGGATCCTTTATTCCCTGTTTGGTGGCTGGCAGCACCTGAAAGTTTATCAAAGCTTTTTTTATTTGATTTTTCTTCTAAATGTAGCTATTCAAGAGGAGTTCTGTCTCCGGGTCGCCATGTTAGAACACGGCTGTACTTTACCAGCGAGAGCCATGTGCATTCTTTGTTGAGCATCTTCCGGTATGGTGGACTCCTGGATGTAAGTGTCATCTAAATATTACGTTATTTGTGGTTTCATCAACATAGAGGTGCGCAACTTTGCAAAATGCATTTGACCCCAAAAATGTTCCCCTTTTTATTGACCACAACCGATTCCTGGCAAACCAGTTTGGAGAACGTTCAAGGCTACAAGTTTCTCAGGAATCACACATTTCCACCATCATTTTGATGTTTCACCAGTCAATCGCAGCTTAGTCACAAGCGATTCGCCCAGCATTTTCTCCGCTTCAGCAAAGCCCATGTTGTAGCCTCTGGCCCGGGAGTTAGCATCCGTAATTTAAATGCTTGGTGAATTTTAACCGTGACTTGGCTCTGAACAATGGGTACATTTCTCCCCCCCCCCCCCCCCCCCAAAAAAAGGGCTAGTTTCGGGCAACAGCTTTGTACATCTCCATTCATCAGTAGGTTAATCCCACATTACGCTTTTCTTTGGCTGAGTAAATATACCTTTCTTAAAAGTAGAGGTGTTCAACTCCAGTCCTCAAGACCCCCCCCCCCCAACAGGAAGGGGGGATATATTTTCAGGATATCCATGCTTAAGCAGAAGTTTCTCAATCAGTCCCTGCTTCTGCACAGGTGGCTCAATCGGTGTCTCAGTCAAAGACTGAGCCACTGGTTGAGCCACCTGTGCTGAAGCAGGGATATCCTGAAAACGTTAGCAGTTGGGGGGCCGTGAGGACTGGAGTTGAGCACCCCTGGGTTAACTAACCGACTCGTCTGTGGAAAACACCATGCAAACTCAGAGAGTCCCCCAGCAGTCCTATGATCACTGATTTTACTGGTACAACACAAAAACTCTACCTATACAACAGTTTCATTACCATGTGAAAGAGCTGGGCAAAAATGAGATGCCGTACTTCATAACGTGCTTAATCACATTACATGATTTTCAACATGAAAGGCGTTTATTCTGATCTCTCTGGCGTGTTGTGGGGTCTTTATCTGCAAAATGACATTCTATTCTAACACCCCCCCCCCCTGAAGTTACCCGTTAGGTCAGTGTTCTGTATGTATCTTGCCAGGAATCTAAGGATCGGCAGTGGAAGAGAGCCATGGATTACTTAAGTGCGGTGTCCGAACTAAACTACATGACGCAGATTGTTATCATGCTGTACGAAGACAACAATAAGGTGAGCGTAGGTTCGAAATGATCTACACACCTGAAATTGTATAATTTATTAGCAGGCGTAAGCTTATAGGGGTCCCATGTTAAAAATGGATTTGACGCAAAAAGTTGACACTGTGAGTGCTCATTTGCATGTCATTACCCAGAATCCCTGGCTGCAGTGGAAGCACTGTATGCTAAGAGATAATGGGGAAGGGCAGGGTTGCAGACCTGTCTGAGACATGTGAATGTGCTCACAGGTGGTATTTTTATTTGGTGGACGGTTTTGTGTCACTTTATTTACTCACTATAACTTTCTTTGTGTCTGGTTGTAAGCACTCCCAGCTTCACGTTGCATAGCCAGTTAAACCATGCTCACATTGATGAAAAATATCTGTCTGTGTAATAGGGTTACTGGCTCTGCACTTCTTAAACTCAGGCCGTGCAGAAAAAGCTGAGTAATGCGCAGGAATAATCTTATAGGGGTTCCATGTTACAATGGCTAAGAAGCAATAAGGGATACACTGAGTGCTCATTTGCATGTCGTTACCCAGAATCCCTGGCTATAGTAGAAGCATGGCCAAGAAGTGATAGGGAAAGGCAGGGTTGTGGACCTGTCCGAGACGTGATTTTGCTCACAGGTGGGATTTTCTCTGCTATCAGCTATTACCAAATTGAAACATATAGTTCATACCTCCGCCTCCTATCCGCGTCACTGTCGCAGAATGATCTGCCCAGATTTATCATTGTTTTTATCCTGCGTGTCGATTAGGAGTTGAGTACTCGGTGCATTACCATACACTTATTTAAACACCGTTAACATAGTGATATAATATATCACTTTGAATATTGCAATCAGTGTTGCAAAGAGTTTCTGGTTAAACCCCTTCTGCAGCCACAGGGTCCAGGTAGGCATGGTCAATGGAAGTCCCTTTCTGGCAGAGAAGGGGTTACAAATGCCTGGATGCCTCCAAGAATGACAGCGTAAGGTCACCGCTTAAGCACCATTGCAAGGATTTGCCTTTCGGGAGCTGCTCTATATAATGAAATTGGAGCTTAGTAAAGGTTGTGCTATACTTTGTATGTTTTTAGGATCCATCCTCAGAGGAGCGTTTTCACGTGGAGCTTCATTTCAGTCCAGGAGTTAAGGGCTGCGAGGAAGATGAAAAAGGCCCAATGCGGTTTGGATTCCGTCCAGCATCAGCAGAAGTAAGGCTTCTCCGTTCTAAATGAAGACATATCATTTACTGTGTATCTATATGCTGAGGAAGCAAAAATGACTTGACATATTTCGCAATTAAGGGGTATTGTGGTAAACAGTGTCCAATGTCTATAATGTTTCAATACACTATATCTATGAGGCGGCCTCATAGCTGTAGGTCTTTAAAAATATTGAGATTGTCCTATTTTTTTTTTTTTATCTTTTCTCGGCAGGAAAATAGGACAATTTGAAATATTTCTAAAGATCTACAGCAATGTGGGAAATTCAGCTCATGAAAGGGGGACATTTATTCTTTCCTATTCACTCTTTCTCTATAAAAAAAAAAACACAATCGTAAGAATGTGCGCACCAAAATGAAGCGAAAAAAATGTTGTCGACGACTAAAATATCAAATAAGGATTATGTTGGCCAGTGGGCGCATTGAGACAAAGGAGTCCACCACTCCTGACCTCAAAGCTAAGAGAGATGGTGTCCACAATGTATCTGATGAAGGGTTATTATGAAAGCCAACCCCAATGGACCCCGGACCTGCTTTCTTTGACCTGTATTTGGATCCGTTGCTATCTTGAATAATATGGCAACAAGCATGTTTTTGTATGCCATTTGTATGGCACTGTGGACCATATTTGCTAAGCAGTGAATGGACCTCAAGGTCCTTCTAGCTTAGTAAATGTGGGACTGTGATGGCTTGATTATAATGCACGTTGGCGTTGATTTCCGTGTGCTTCTTGGCTCTATTTTTGGTTATATGTTTGTATCAGAAACATTACGAGGAAACCCAAGTAGTATCATTTCTTCTCCAAAGGGTGTTGGTAGTAATATAGTTGGTAGATCTGTTATATTCATGTCACTCTTTGTTCCTTTCCTGTAGAATGAAGATAAGAAGACCGACCAAGGGAGTCTGGAAGACCTATCCAAGGTGAAGGGTACTGACGAGGTCGACAGATCACTACTCATGTCACCTCTGCCATCAGAGTCAATGGGCATCCAGCGCAAATCACCACTCACCCGGGCCAGGAAAACTGGCTCCATGGAGGTAAACAACATGTCAACTCTAGTAAAGTATTGTCTTGTTACATAGTTACATAATTACATAGTAGATGAGGTTGAAAAAAGACGTACATCCGTCAATTTCAACCTGTGCTAAATTTAGACGACAGATACTTTATCCTATATCCGTACTTACTGTACAGTATATTCATCCAGAGGAAGGCAAACAGAAACCCCAGTGAAACATCATCTATTGATATCTCATAAGGGGAAAATAAATTCCTTCCTCCTAACTCCCAATATTGGCCATCGGACTACTCCCTGGATCAACATCCTTCCCATGTTTACTTATTTGGTATTTCCCTGTATACCTTTCCTTTCTAAAAAAAAAGATGTCCAACTTTTTTTGTTGTTGAAGATTTCTATTGTATCTGCCATCACAGCCTCCATGGGTAATGAATTCCACATTTTAACATTAACATTCCATTGTTAGAATATATATTTTCACAGTATTTAGAGCTTCAGCTTATGCCATTAGTAAAGCATTTTTGAACATGCTGTACAATCTTTTTATGAGTCTTTTCATTGCTGGCTAAGCCTCCTCTTGCGCTGAATGCAGAAGGGCTTATCAACAATAGCATCTTACATTTTTACTTGAAAATATATAAATGGTGGATTTATGATTTGATTAAACACCGTAGGGAAGAAGTATACGTTCTCATTGGCTACGTCCACTATCCATGTTGCAAGTTTTCTCTTCGTCGGTTTTCTGCTCAGTAATTGCTTATCACCTGGACTTCTACCTCCCAGGGGAGGCCTTCAGTAGGACGTCCTTGTTAGTGTTGATGAAGAATAATCTGTGCAGATGCCACGGGGGGGTGATGAGTTTCCCACCAGCATTTGGAATCTCGCCCATTTCCCAGCCCACTGTTTGATTTATTGTAACAACATACTCTTTGTGGTAACCCATTCCTGCTGCTGTGTTCTGTAGTCGCTAATCAGAAACACAGAAAGGAGAAGGATGTAGTGTTTTTCACCAGGCTCACTTCGTTCCCTCGTTTATATCGGGCTCAAATGTTCTGAAGTTTTCATATTCGAGATTGGTTGTATCGGTGATTTGTCAGCTTATTTGGTATTGACTAATCTGGGTTTCTGGTGTAAGATTGAGGCAATACATTAACTTTACAGTAGGTCCATCTACGAGGGTATTTTGGAATGAGCCAAATTTGGTAGAATTTCCTGAAAGTGTGATTGCCGATGTGAATGGGAAACACATGATAATGCATATTAATACTGTGCTTTTTGTGTAAATTGGGCTGCATAGTCAAGAACACAAGCACAATACATTCCTGCACCAAAGGGATTTAAGGTGTCGAAGACAGGTGGAGACCCCCATTTCTGAGACAGGCGGAGAACCCCATTTCTGAGACAGGTGGAGAACCCCATTTCTGAGCCCCAGTGCTTTCCATGGGGGAAACATGTACATTTCCGCTGATTTGGCAATGGGTTTACAGTTTACGTCTGTTTAAATAGCAAACAAAGGACATCAGAGAGGTATGAAATCTAGAGTGACTCTACGGTGTGATCAGTGGTGGACTCTGAAGAGCTTGGCCATGTCCATCTCAAGATTCTCACTGCTGTTGACATTTTGGATATAGGAGTATCCTCAGGAAGGTTATTGTCTCACCTCCCCAGGATTACCGTTTGCAAGAGTAGGTACAGTATATATATTCCCTTATTAATCTAATGTGGTCTTTATTTGTCCCGGATAGTTTGGGCGTTGAGTCCCCCTACAGTTAAGGAAGCAGCATTTCATCGAATTTCTGCAGTCAGGTGTACGTGGGCTGAACTCTTCCTGTCCACGGATTTGATTACAGGTGATGAGCGCCAAATACACAGGGAATGTGGAATTCACGTCCCATAGAGGACGGCGGCGGAGAAGATCGGGAGAACCCCATCACTCCCCATGTTCCATCACCCTACGGGACAGGGCCATATCCATCACTAACCTGGCTTCATGGCGACAGGTGTCTTCTTTTTTTACGTTTAGTTACTCGTTGGCCATTCTCTTAGCTGCTGGAACCCTTCCTCGCTTGACATTTTTAGGGCGCCTCTGCCATTTCTGGGGTGACACCTGAGGCCATATTAAAGACGAGGCGATAAAGCAATCTGAATAAAATAAGCTGTTCTGAGTTCTTCAAATAATCTACATTCAGCCTTTTAGAAATAAAAATGTTCTTCTGAAGAGACATGACATTACTTGAATATTGAATACATTAAAAGGGGGGTAACCTGTTCACTGATGGCTCCTCTTCCAGTGCAGGGGGTAAAGTAGCAGTTATTGGAAGAATAAGAATAGAAGAGACATATCTTTATTTAAGATAACAACATATGAAATGCTGCATTGGTATTCATTATACATTAGAAAGGAACAGATAACGTACAATTTTCATGAGCCCCACTAAACAATGAGATATTATTTTCTTCCATTGGGGTCGATTTGCAAGTTGGAACATGCACTGCAAATCTGTAATATGTAATGTATCCTTGGTCATGTTTTCTGAAATAACTCATAGAACATAAATATTTCCTTTTTGATGGAAGTTGATCAGTGGAAGTAGACATTTCAAGGTTTACATAATGCTTAGTCAGTGCAGTGCTAACAGATGCTAATAGCATGTCTGGTCCAATTCTACAGTAACTTCAGCTGCTACCTTTCACCTCATTGTTTGGACATGATGAGCTGAGCACAGAGTGATACAGAGTGTCTGTATTTGGACAATATTAGATCAACTCAAAAAGCTTATTTTAAAAGGCCACGGCGGTTATTCATTAAGCTGGGGTGGTGCCGGTCAGGGCACTTTTGCTCAGAAATTTCTATTGACTTCAGCACTCCAATCTGCACTAACGCAGTTTATTGAATAACCCCCATATGAATGAGAAGTCTAATGAGCACTATGTTACGTGCTGCAAAATGTGATTAAAGCTTTATCTCATTGGCTTTAAGCCGGGTGCCCCATATTATAATGTAGTTCTCATTCTTCTGTTCTTTGCTAGATGCTTGCCGTCGGCTGGAGTGGTTCCCGCATATGCACCCTAAGGGATGTCTTTGTGTTCTGTGTATAGTTAAGTTTTCTGAACCTCTCTGGGTTTTCTTTGAGCTTCCTGCTGTCCTAATTCATCCCTCATCTTTATCACAAAGTATTTAATCCATGTTAAGATGCTTTTGCTCTCTGTGCATTTGGACTTGGAGCTTTGTTTGTTGAAATACCGCATGGCCTTTAATGCCTCAAGACACCCCCCCCCCCCCCCCAACAGGTCAGATTTTAAGGATATCCCTGCTTCAGCACAGGTGGCTCAATCAGTGACCCAGTCAAAGACTGGGCCACAGATTGAGCCACCTGTGCTGAAGCTGGGACTGATTGAGCCACCTGTGCTGAAGCTGGGACTGATTGAGCCACCTGTGCTGAAGTAGGGATATCCTGAAAACCTGACCTGTTGGTAGCTCTTGAGGACTGGAGATGACCCCCCTCTCCAACCCCCCCGCGCTAGAGATTAAGATAATAACGACTTTATTACTACAAAAATGTTTAACAAAACCAGGTCACTAGGGAAGTTCCTAACATTATATGCGTTAAACTCCTGTAGGATTCTGGGCGGGGGAGATGGGGATTGCTGCTTTTAGAATACAAAAACAGTAGTGGATTTCATTGGATTGTATGAAGGCTTTTCATAGTCTGTACAACTTGTACACGTATTATAAGTGTTTGATTTTCTGCCGTCTCCTGAAAACACATCCCGTATGGAGCTGTTACACTTGTATAGTAATTCTGGATGTTTTGGTCAATGTTTATACCTTTTTATGTGACCAGTGTTATGTTCTTTTGGACCAATATAGGTACTAGCACCCTGCCCTTAGGAAGGAACCCGGTAGCTACATTATAACGTCCCAGCCACTATTCCATTGTTAGATTGCTTGCAGTATATGTAGAGTTGGCACGTACATATTTCTATTTTTGGATTTAGGTAGCAGCCATCACTGTGCTTATATGTTCACTCGGGGGTGGGCAACTCCAGTCCTCAAGGGCCACCAACAGGTCAGGTTTTCAGGATATCCCTGCTTCAGCACAGGTAGCTCAATCTGTGAGCCACCTGTGCTGAAGCTGGGACTGACTGCACCACCTGTGCTGAAGCAGGGATAGCCTGAAAACCTGACCTGTTGGTGGCCCTCGTGGACTGGAGTTTCCCACCCCTGTGCTAAAATGTAGCAGCTGATTACATTCAGACATAATATGTGGCTGTTTGTAAGCCCAGCATAACTAATCTTTGCATTGCCCTGCACGCCATGCGATTACTCACAGTCATTGTTGGCCAAAAACAAGTTTATGATATTAAAACACTGTGAATTCTTATTGATTCATACATCATGTTATGTATGCCGTACCTGTCATTTGTACCTAGCAATTGTCTAAGAAGATAATGTCAAAGGTAATCAATACTGAATATCAGGGCATTATTTACATAAAAGCAGGAACCAAACTGTGTGTAGCAGTGCTAATACCAAGCAAATAATGTGTTTGATGCTCACAGCATGAACCATGTTTACATGTTGCACAGTATTGTGCTCCTATATAGATTAATGTATCTCTGTTGCTGATGATTCAGCACTGTAAGGTTCATTACCATTGGATCTTAGCCATGCCATGGCTGACATACAGCATTGTAAGATGAACATTTGCTCATTAGATGGGTGCAAATAAATGTCCCACCTTTCAATATATATCAATTAGTCCACGGTCCGGTTCTTTTCTTAAATTATTCAAAGACAATAGAAAACATCTTTCACAGCATCATTTCATTCGGTTACATCATTCAGGCGTATAGAATGTAGTTATAGAGTGGAGAATCTTTAGCTTCGTTGTTCTTAGCTTGGACGTTAAAGGATTCTAAATTCTATAAATCCAAATGCAATCTTTATAGGTTTGAGCAATACCTGTTTCTCTCACTGTCAGCCCAAAATGTTCTTAGTTAATCATCAACTTAGAACACAGTGTCTTCCTTTAGCAATATTTACTGGGATTTAAAAGAACCTCTTTGTTCTGTCACTAAGTAACTATAGTTAATCCTATGCTCCTTATCTTTTTAGATCCATCTCTATTGCATTGTCTTTTAACACCACAGTATTTAAGTAAACTTTGATGCCAAACTCTTGACCATATACTATTCCACTCACCAGACATTAAACATACCAAGTTTCTAAAATCACATAAAACATATCTACACCTGCCTGTCTTCAGACTGAGTTAACTTCTTATCTTTGTAGAGGCATCTTATCATTTTCCAATATTTCTAACTTCATACTCAATTACTTATTTTAACTTGTTACATGCTGAACAAATGTGTATATAGACAATATAGCATAATTAATATTTAGGCTTGAAATCATCGTCATAAGGCGTATAACCATTGGATCCTAGCCATCCCATGGCCAGCATACAGCACTGGCTCACAGCCGTATCATTCAGCGCTGCCCATTTTTCCCTCTGCTCTGAACGTATTCCCAGGCCAGCCTTTTCTTGTATCTTTTTTTTTGGTACATTACAGACGTAGCCGACCTTATTGCAACCCGCGGGTGAAATAGCGCGACAGCCCCGCCCTCTCTCCGCACACGGCTGATTCAAAACAATGTCGGCTTCTCCCGCTGGTGTGTTGTGTATGTCCCGCTGCAGAGCGCCACTGGTTACAATAACATTGACGAAAGATGCCTATAGTCTTGTTGCAGGGCAGTTCTGCGCTCTTTGTAGAGTCAGTTATCTGACCATGTATATACTCTGAGCTGGGTAACACATCTCTTACTGTACATGTTCTTATCTCTACATGCCTCGGTACAGATTTCTGGATCACCCGTTGGCTCGTTGAGAAGTTCTGTCTGCTTTTGTTGAGCGATTGAGTGCATATTCCTGTCTGAGCTTCAGGGTTCTGCCAGAAAGGGCGTCTCTCTGCAGCACGTGTGGCACTGACCGTGTGTATGAGATGACGCTGTGCTGTTCCACGCTCAGCACCTGCTATTATTGACATGGTTAGATAAGTGAACTTATTTGTTTCCCCCTCCAGGTTCTTTCTGAAACCTCTTCTAAATCAGGAGGGTACCGCCTCTTCACCTCCTACGCCAGGCAACCCTCCGACATGAAGCAAAGCGGTTTAGGTATGTTATAGTTCACCTGTCTCCTGTTTATTATCCCACATGTTCACATACATTACATATATATTTACACGATGGCCTATGAGGACGCGATCATTATACATTCAGGGGTGTGATGTTCTTTTGATAATTAGATATACTCTCAAATATACAATATATAGAATAGTAGAATTTGACCGCAGACAAGAGCCAGGTTGCCTAAGTAATCAGCCCTTTCTCTTATCTCTTATCCCTATTTGATGCTTGACTTTCATTAATATTTAGGAGAGCCTTACATCTATCCCAACGTATATATAATCTTTTTCTGTGATTTTAAGGCCATTATTTATCATTTTCAAAGTAAAATACCCCAGTGGTTAATGTACAATGGCATTCCAATGTTTGATTATGAATATAGCAGACGGGAAACTAAATTGATTGATTTGTATATTTATTGATGATAGTATTTTTAATGTGATAGGAGACTAATGGTTTTTATAGGATACATTTTGCACTGAAAGTACATCTCTTGCACCCTCTCTGTGGTGTAAGCACCTTTAAATATGAAGATGCTGTTTCGGAAATGAATATATACCCATACCAGCTCAATGTTACATGCAAGTAGTTTCATTTACGTTTTCGGGTAACCTTGATACGCATGTATCCTACGACATTACCACCCAAGAAAAGAACGTGTTTCTCCTTAGTACGCACTTGTGGATTGTGAGGGAAAAAAAACAGAAATACGAAAACGTCTTTTATAAAAACTCTGATTAGGAAAGTGATTTTGTAATTAATCAGCATTTTGCTTCTTTGTTTGTTTTTCAATCCGATCCTTGTAAATAAATGCACAAGTGCAAGTAAATTCATCTTTTCACGGTACGAGTAGAACTACTTCTCATTAAATGTGCAAGGAACTTCAATAAAAATAAAGTAATATGCATCATTTCTAATACTCTTTTAAGATGGTTATATCCAGGTATTACTTTTCTACGTCATGAACATCACAAGAAACTGAGAGACTGCAGCACTGAGATCAAAAAAGGCTATTACAGGTGTCGGTAAATACCCAAGTTAAACTAATCTCATGCTAGCTACGGAGAACTCGCACTCAAAGAGGCAATCCAAGGGGCGATTTCATTATTTTTTTACACAAGATTGAATCAGGGTGTCACGTGAGAAGAACCCTATTCATTTCAGCCCTGGGGACCCCCTGCTTCCGGAGATGCTTGCCTCCATAGGGGGTGCCGGTAGACGCTTTGCACGGCTAGCAAGGTTCATGTAATGTCACAGTTTTAAGGCTCCTGGACTCTGCGGGCCAATGGGAAGCTGTGACGTCATCAGTCTCGGCTTCTTATTGGCCCGCAGGACGCGGGAGCTTTAAATTTAGCCGAGACACCGGCAGCCCCTTTGGTGTTCTGTATCTCAGGAAGCAGGGGGTCCCCGCAGCTGAAAGTAATGGAGATCAGCTCTGGAGACCCCCTGCTTCAATCCTGGGTTAAAAAAACAGTAATAAACAACTTCACACTCTGATTTTCTTTGTGCTGTAAGCGAAATGTTATCGGTGCCCGTTCCCACCCCTAGTACCCTTTTTCTTTCTGTACCCACCGAATCACCCACCCCATTCCCCTTTTTCTTTCTGAATGATATATATATATATATACACAAATAAAAAATGTGGTTTTAAAAAGAAAAAACAGCCATTTATAAAAAAACAAAAGGCATGAATTGCCCCTTTAACAGATGTCATTATCCACATTTCATGCTGCAATTGTGTCAGAGAAACAGAATATATGTAAAAAATAATAATAACATAATAAATATTGAAGCCCTAGGATTCGGATGGACCCACAGACTGTTGCTGCTTTCTGTCTTGTGACTAACACACCTGCAGTTGCATTTTTTTTTGTTTTTCTCAACTACAGTACAGTATTATGTCTGTTGGGGCATTTGTCACTACCTGTGTATTACACACTGTCAGAATTGTAAGCATTTTCATAACCTAGAAAGCTGCACAATTAACACTCGCCCCTGCACCACTCCCTTTGTTCACAGGATAAACCTGAGTTTTCCCTGTGGCTAATGTCCGTGATCGCTGTTCATCTCATTGCCTACAGCAGGGGCGGCCAACTCCAGTCCTCAAGGGCTGCCAAACAGGTCAGGTTTTCACGTTATCCCTGCTTCAGCACAGGTGGTGCAGTCTTCGACTGAGCCACTAATTGAGCCAAAGCTGAAGCAGGGATATCCTTTAAACCTGACCTGTTGGTGGCCCTTGTGGACTGCACTTGGCCACCCCTGGCCTACAACCCGATATTTGTATGTTGTGTTTATTTTTTCCCCACGTAGCTGTGATGTGTTTGTGTGCTGCGTACGCTGTAGGATTGACATCTCATGGTGCCATCTTTCTTTTGGGACTTCTGACTGTATCTACACTTTATCATAGCAACTCTAACATTTCCTCCCCATACACAATGTACCCATTCAGATCCGCCTCTCGTTTGTCCGGCAGTCTTTGCATTTTCACAAGCTGGTTTGGGGTGCCTTTCTTTCAGCCTGATCATGCCACCTGCACGTCTCTGTGGTCCTCAAATGTCAGGTGGCTTTTCAGCTCATTTGACGTGGAACCACATCAGCAAAGCCTAAATTCACTCCATTCCCAAACTGTTGGGACGTCATAGCTTTCCATGCATTTTATTTACATCTCCTTGTGCTGCTTTATCAGCCCAGCTCGTGTGTTTCATTGCTACAGTATTCATTGGTCAGTATTCATTGGTCAGTATTCATTGGTCAGTATCCTCCTTTGACTTCTGTTTGCATACGTTTTTCAAAACACTGCGTCGTTTTTCCCATCTTCATTTTGCTTTGGGTTCTCTTTCTCTCTTTCTATGTTTCTCTCTCTCTCTTCTCTCTCTCTCTCTCTCTCTCTCTCTCTCTCTCTCTCTCTCTCTCTCTCGCTCTCTCGCTCTCTCTCTCTCTCTCTCTCTCTCTCTCTCTCTCTCTCTCGCTCTCTTTTTCTCCTCTCTCTCTTTCTCTCCTTTCTCTGTCTCTCTCTTTGGGGCCTATGCTATAAGCGTTCATAAAGAAAAATCGCCGGGCCATTTAATTCGCCTGTTTTTTGAGCGGTGCTATCGCGGTATCAGAAAGCCTTGATTACCTGTGATAGCAAAATTCCCAAAATGGGCGAGTAGCCGGCGGCGTGATGGTCGCCTCTCTCAAAAGGCCAAATCCGGCGATTTCTTTCAGCTGCAGAGAGAGCTGCACGGAGAGAGCCGCCTCCCCCTGCGCATATCTCGCCAGCGATCAATTTTTTTTTAGATAAAATGTAATACTAGCGTACCTGAGCAGGGGGTCTCCGGAGCAAAACCGCGTTGATTTGAGGTCCGGGGACCCCCTGCTTCTCGAGATGCAGGACCCGTTATGGGGTGCCAGTATCTCCTATGCATTTTATTCCCATGGTCACGTGACATTTAAATGTATAGGAGATACCGGCCCCCCATAACGGGGCCTGTATCTGGGGAAGCAGGGGGTCCCCGGACCTCAAATCAATGCGGTTCTGCTCTGGAGACCCCCTACTCATCTACACTAATATTACATTTTATATTAAAACAGCTGCTATCCACAATAAACATTGAAAACACAACAACATTAATATCTACCCCCACGTGATTGATACCAGAGGCAGCGGGTTTCTGGGGCTCCTCAGGTGGTGCCCACGGGTGTCTGGGGGCCCTCGGGTGGTCACTGCGGGTGTCTGGGGGCCTTTAGGTGGTCCAGTGGGTGTCTGGGGGCTCTCGGGTCGTCCTGCAGGTGTCTGGGGGCCCTCGGGTGGTCCCTGCAGGTGTCTGGGGGCCCTCAGGTTTTCCGGCGGGTCCCCGCTGGCCTGCGGTACTAATCCTGTAGCAAAAAAAAAACTAAATGTGCAATACATTGAAATAAATACACCCTCCTCCCCCCCCCCCAACATGTACAGTAATGGGCAAAATAACTATTATCCAGATATGCCCATTATAAAATAAAACAGCCAGCATAAATAAAGTAAATAACACTTTCTACTTACCCCTGCAATCATGAAGGGCGTCCTCATCAGCATACTGCGGGTCCATGTCCTCCGTTGCCAGAAATAATACAAGAAAAAATACAATCCACCTGAGGGCCCCCAGACACCCGCGGGGACAACCCGAGTGCCCCCAGACACCCGCAGGAACACACGAGGGCCCCCAGACACCCGCCGGGACCACCTGAGGACATCTGCGACCTCTGGAATCAATCATGTGAGTTAGATAACCTAATCCCGGCTACTAGAATTGCACGAGTTTCAGAAAATGCCGATAAGTGGCTTATCGCCGGCGATCTTTTCTTTGACGGCTGAACAATTGGGCGAGTCATTCCTTTATCGCCCACTTATTGAGGCTTACAGAATCGCAGTAGGCATTTTGGCCGATAAGTGGCTTATGAACGCTTATAGCATAGGCCCCTTTGTCTCTCCTTGTCACTCTGTTTCTCTTTCTCCTCTCTCTCTCCTCTCTCTCCTCTCTTTCTCTCTCTTTCTCGCCGTACTTGCCATGGACCTTCACCTTTTGTATATTTTTATTGCTTTAAGAAACACGACGGCCGTCCTATTTCTGTTTCTTTTCATCATTATGGTCATGTTACTCTCACTGGCGACTTTATTCTTCCTGTTTTATATGTTGGCTTGGCACTACCACGAGTCTACTTAATGTCCCTGTTCTGAGATTTTGTTTTCACATAACAAATAAGTGCTATTTAGTCTTAAAGATGCAATCCAAACGGCGGCACTTAAAACAAAAAAAAGGGTTGTTTTTTTTTTGTTTTTTTTTAATATTTGCAGCCTTTGATTACCTTTATTGAAAACTAATTACTTAGATTTTTTTTAATAGATCAGATCTGTAGTATTAGATAATACGTATTACATTTAAAAAAAAAATTTTAACTCTGAATATCATTTTTACTGAGTTTTAATATACTGATCATCCTTTTTATTTTCTATAGCAGGATTTAGCCCACCTCCTCAGCTGTGCAAGATCTTTGCAACACTTTCCTATAATAATTTGTTGCCAAAATTCCCAACATTTTGAGCTGCAAACTGTAACGATAATGTTGCCCTAGTAATAAGAATACATGAATGGCAGCCATTTAGTGCACCCTGGGAAGCAGGATCTTTGCCGATCGATCACGGGAGAAAGAATCGATCGACAGCTTAGATAATTAGTTTTCAATGAAGGTAATCAGGCGGCATAAAAAATATATATATTTATTTTTTTTATAATAAGTGCTACTTTGATTGCCTCTTTAAATGCAAAACTCAACCTGATCTGTCTTGGTTTTACTGACCTTTCTTGGAAGGAAGTTGGAATTTCCTGCTTGTTGTTGACACAAGTAAACGTGTACTAAATTCTCCAGTAACAGAGTCGTTTTCCAGGATATTCAACCGAAGACCAACACTCCTCCAAAAGGAAAGTCCACCGTTAACCTTGGTGATGTGTCGTTAATGGCATGTTGTGGATCTGTGTGGTTACTAACACCCCATCCCCCCACCTTTCCAGGATCGCAGTGCACTGGGCTGTTCAGTACCACAGTCCTGGGAGGCTCCTCCAGCGCCCCAAACCTGCAGGACTACGCACGCAGCCATCGCAAAAAAATCAGCGCCGCTGCCAGCCTGACTTACAAAGACGGTACGTGTGTTCAAAGCCAGCGACATTCTGTGTCCCAGCCCAGTGGTGCACTCAACTGCTCCGTCTTTGGAAAGGAGGGGACCTCCCGCATGTAATGAAAACTAGGAGACGTGACCTCCAGCCAAAGGGCAATAACACATGGTTTGTAAGCGGTGTTGACACCGCTCTTGAAGTGGATCTCGGCCACTAATCCGATGAGGAATGGAGATCTAAAACGAGTGGGAGGAATGTTGAACTTGCTGCACAAATTCAACCAAAGATGCCCTAGACCAGGGTTGGCCAACTCCAGTCCTCAAGTGCCACCAGCTTGTCAGTTTTCCTGTGTCAAAGCATTGATATTCGTGAAACTGACCTGTTGGTGGCACTTGAGGAGTGGAGTTGGCTTCCCCAGTGCTACAGGCACGTGGATGGCAGCAAGGCGTTCAATTCGTTGTAATTTGAGCCATTGGTACTGTATGAACATCCTACTTTTAATGCTCCGTTCACAGTTACAACCAGAACTGAATTAAAACTCTATACGTGAGCCTTTTGGGTTAGGCTCGTGATATTACTGCTCTAGGTGAGCAGATGACCCTCTGTACAAATATTTGAAAATATTCTACTTTACAGCATTCAAGAAACACGTAATTCTTTTTTTAGACAAAGTTGGATGATTTCCTTGAGAAACCAGTAATGAGGCTGGAAAATGTTTGATCTCCGTTCATTGTATAATGTTATATACTTCTGTGTAGTAATAAGCAGTACACTGTCTTTGAGGGTGGAAATATGTATTTGGGGGCTCAAAGAGCCCATACCTCATACTCCTGAAATGACCTCTAGCCTTTCCAGTGGTCACTGGAACTTGTATGGGTCAAGGCTCTATTATGACAGATCGCCTACAAATATGGCAGAGCATGCAAGTGTCTTTGCCCTTCAGAAAGGTACCCGATTTAATTGAGGTAGAACCACACCTTCAAGACTTTTCCTTCCACTGACTTGGTTTCTAACAAGGGAGAGGTGGTCTCTGAAACGGCTGCTTTCGAGGTGACAGTTGATGTACTTGCTTTCTTCTCCTCTGTTTGAAAGCAGAGTGCCTTCATCCATTCTTGTGTCTCATTCGTTTAACACTGTTAAACTGTTCTCATTCCCAATGCATCTATTAAGCACATTGCTTCAAGCAAATGCTTCATCACTCTACTTCTACGCAACAGATTCATCCATCTATCTATCTCTATCATTTCTTTATGCATCGCTTACTTGGGCAGTGGGAAACCATGTTTGGTTGCACAATATTAAGTACAGGTGTGGTATGTATTCATATAATATGGAGCCACCATTCCATTCTCTTTCTTGGTATAATTCAAGAGGTTTTTGTCAGGTTATTTGACATGACCTGTCCAGGTCTGTTGTAGGGGTTCTTCTAGCACTACACATTATATTGGTTTAAAGTCGATTTTATAGACAGATGTATGGACATTTATTGACTCCAGTGTTGGAACTAGTTCTTGGCTCAAAATTGAGTCAACAACTTGGCCATACTTTGTGTTGGAATCTTCTCTAATCGTATCTATTATATGTTTCTCTATTTTTGATTGTTGATTTAAATTATTTTGTGACATTACCCAACTGTGAAGAGCTTCTAATCTTAGCTATTGTGTATTACTGCATTTTGGCAGCATTCCTAAATGAATAGCAAAGCATTGGTGGAGTAGGTTGGAAAAGTATTTACTAGATGCTTTTGTAATTTGTTATGGTTTTGTAATTTGTGGCATAGATCGACTAAACATCTGTGGATTTATTGTCCCTGCTTGTTAACGGATCTGCAATTGTGTCCGTTACAGAAGCTATGTAACATGTATGATGCCCTCAGGGTGTTACTAACTGCTATTAAACTTACTGTAATATGTGCAAAGTTGATGGCTATACAGTATACACCTACAAGATCATGAATCTTGGAAATATCAGGTGGTAATAGTGTTCTAGAAAAGTGTTTGACAAAGAACAGCGTCGGCGGTCATATAATTAAGTAATGTGAAACTTTAGAGTATGTATCACTGTGAGTTTTTACAATGCCTTTGAGACAGGTAGTAAGAAAGGAGGGAGAGGGAGTGGGGGGTATGTTACCTTTTTATTGGACCAATGAGTATATGTTACAAGCTTTCGTACTTCTATGGGTCCTTTATCGGGTACCCTGACCCTAAGAGGTTGGAAAGCTTGTAACATATCAACTACTTGTTGGTCCAATAAAAGGTATCATACCCCTTCCCCCTACTCCCTCTCCCTCCTTTGTTGCTACATGGAAGAAAGGACCAACACGGCGACCCACCCTTCTTTGAGACAGGTGACTCCCTGGACATCTGCTATTCCTCCATTTAGATGTAATCACATCAATTTTATTTTTTAAATCTGATTTGATAACTAGAGGCAGAACTAGGGCTGGGCCTGGGGGGGGGGGGGGAGGCAGCCTGATGGGGGGTGCAGAATTCCATTTATTGTAGCATTTTGGGGGAATATTCTCAAAACTCCCGAGATTGCTGTTCCGTACAATCTGACCTGGGAAGCCTTATTCACTTCAAATGGGAGCTTCCGGGTCAGATGGCGCAGAATTGCGCTCTCGGAGCATCTGCTCCTTGAATTTCAACCATCTGTTGGTACAACTTGCCCCGGGTGCAAAAATACAAAGTTCTGACTAGAGGGGTCTTCATGTTTTTTTGAGGGATGGGGTTGATCCTGCGTATTGCATGTTCAAAGCACCGTAACGTACAGTAGCCTGGGATTTTAAATAATTTTCCTCTTGAATGTGTGGAACTAAAGGCACCTTTACTCCAGAAATGTCGTGAGCCGCAGGAGCAAATTAGGATGTAGGGATTTTCCTTAACATTTCATAATTGACATTATTGGATAAAAAGAGCTACACAAATTGAACGATGTGGAAACTAGGAATTTCCAACTCCCATCTCATCAGTAGAAAGCAGTGGTGGCCAACTGCAGTCCTCATTGGCTACCAACAGGTCAGGTTTTAAGGATATCCCTGCTTCAGCACTGGTAGCTCAATCAGCGGCTCCATCTGTGACTGAGCCACTGATTGAGCCGCCGGTACTGATGCAGGGATGTCCTTAAAACCTGACCTGTTGGTGTCCCTTGAAGACTGGAGGTGCCCCCCCTGGTTTTAATGAATGAGAAAACCAGCCAATATCTCTCAAACACTCCCAAGTACAAAACCTTGGGCTCATTCAAGATGCATATAATGACTGTTTGCCTTGAGCAAAGGACACGTACATGTGAACGTTATTGAGTGGAGAAGGATGTAGTCAAGGTGAAGAAATGCAGATAGAAGCAAATAATGAAGATCACACCCATCTCCTCTGTTCATTTCACTCGCAATCAGTCCGGTCAGAAAGCTTGGGTCCTGTTCTGTTCCTTAATTCTTCTCTGCCGTTGTGGATCCTGTAGCCTTGGAGCAGTGAGGAGTTACTACGCCCAATGCCATCGGCATTAGCTCATCCCTTGGTCTTCCATCAACCTCGTAGTCCACAGCACTAATGGTCTTTTATGGACACCGAGACTATGTCATGATACCCGTAATTTGGTAACGGTTGTGGTAAAAGCAATAGCCGGGGCTGATCACCGCTTTTGCATTTTATACTTACAGATGTCTTGCCCTTTCCAAAGCCACTTTTATTTTTGCATGATTTCAGGGAGTGGGGGCGCATAATAAAGTAGGGGAGGAACATACAAAAATACATGGGAATTACTACATCCATGAGGATTGCCATCATACCAGTTCTTGCGATCACTTATCACCCCAAAATAATATGTAAGGGAGGGGGAGAAGGAGGGGAGAGGAGGTAGCACAGAATCTCACTTGGTAAAGAGAACCTGCCTATATCTTCTTTATTGTGTTAATGGTTACATTGTCCCTTTGAGGGAATAGGAGTATTACTGTACCCCTAACCGTGGGGCAAGATCAAGGGTCTGGGGAAAAACACAAGCCTCTATCGCAGTGTCTCCGGGCCACTGAAGTTGGGTGTTTCTTTTTCTTTAAATCTGATGCTTCGTGCAGGAGATCTAAGCATTTGAGAATATTATGGGTCCAGGGAGGTTAAAATGAAACGCCCCCAGAGCCCAATGCCCTCTAAAGGTTACCGTGGTAACCTCAGAAGCAAGAGAATGAGAGAATCAGGAGGGGGGGTTTAACTATAGATAAACATTGATTTAAAAAAAGACGAGCCGGACATTCTTAAGGGGGAAGATAATAAAATTCTATGAGTCACTTTTATATATAGTCTTCTGGGGGAATTGCTGCTGTAACATCCTACATCAGGAGTCTCCAACTCCCGTTCCCGCAAGGGCCACCAACCGATCAGGTTTTCAGGATATCCCAGCTTCAGCACAGGTGGCTTAACCAGTGCCAGCTTCAGCACAGGTGGCTCAATCAGTGGCTCAGTCTTTGACTGGGTATTGCATGCCAAATCCTGCGTATTGCACGTTCAAAGCGCCGTAACGTACAGTAGCCTGGGATTTTAAATCATTTTCTTCTTGAATGTGTGGAACGAAAGGCACCTTTACTCCAGAAATGTCGTGTTCAGCTGGCATGAGCCGCAGGAGCAAATGAGGATGTAGGGATTTTCCTTAACATTTTCATAATTGACATTATTGGATACAAAGAGCTACAGGTGCAGCGGCCATTATTTGAACAAATCACGGCGCTGTTTTTGTGTGCGCTGCTGTACTCCACGCGGCAGGAACGCGGCCAATCACCCCAGGCGCACGTGTTTATCGCGGTTGCTTTGTTTGAATTTTATGGATTGTGTGCAATTATATGCAGTGAAATGAATGAATTGTAATGTGTGCAGCACTGTGCTACTGTGTCAATTTCAGGTGTTTAAAACCCAGAACACTAAAATGCCATTTTGTGCGCTCGCCTGCACTCGCGTCTTAACGCGGTACGGTTGGAAGAAATCCCGCGCCATGACATGGGTATTCCGAGGTATACACCGCGTGCTTTGTTAAAATAATGGCCGCTGCTTCTGTACACAAATCGAATGATGTGGAAACTCCGTCTTTGACAGAGCCACTGATTGAGCCACCTGTGCTGAAGCAGGGATATCTTGAAAACCTGACCAGGTTGGTGGCCCTCGAGGTCTGCCGTTGCCCACCCCCCTGTCCGACATCGATACAAAACGGAGACGAAGGCACCCAAATCGAGCTGAAGCACGGCCAGGAGAGCTGACCTATTTCGAGTATTTTTTTTCTACTCCTGGGACATGTAGGGCGTTGCGTGACACCGCCAGGAAGAACCGGGGCTGTAACACCCGCAGTGCTTGCTGCGTTCCGTGGCAGGCCTCCTGTCTGTGTCTGTGTGTGTGTCTGCTTCCCTTGCCACGAGCAGGGTGTTAATGACGATGCTTCTTTTTTTTTTTATTTCCTCAGAGCTGTTGTCTATGCCGGCTGTAAAGCGATTTTCTGTGTCGTTTGCAAGGCATCCGACTAATGGTACGTTCGCTTCCTTCATTTGAAGTGGTTGCCTCACACTATTAACCCCATGTTTCCCGCTGAGTTTTGTTGTTTTTGCCATTCCTGCAGCTCTTGTTCATATTGATATTGTGTTGTGGTCCTTCTCTCTCCCATCGTTTTCCCTCCTTCAAGTTATTGTTATTTTTTTTACATATAGATGTCTCGTTTCCCCCAAACCTTCCCAGCCTCTCATCTTCCAACTTTCTGCATTTGCTAGAATATCCAGGAGTCTTTTTTTGTACTTGTTTCTGGGGTAGACTAGCCTAGAACAGGGGTGCGCAGATTTTGACCCTGCGTGCCCCTGCCTTCTCACCTCCCGACTCGTGCCCCCTCCTCCTGCAAGGCTCCGGCATCAAATGACGTTGCTGGGTCATGTGACGCTGCGGCGTCATTTGGCGCCGGTTACCATGGCGACGCGTCACCGAAGATCGGGTGGGAGAAGCTGCTGAGGCCTCGCGTGGTCCCCCCGGCACTTAGGGGGAGGAGCGCGAGACCTCTGTAGCCACCGCGCCCCCCCCCCTCTTTGTGCACCACTGGCCTAGAACAGGGGTGGCCAACTCTAGTCCTCAAGGGCCACTGACAGGTCAAGTTGGACGGATATCCCTGCTTCAGCACAAGTGGCTCCATCAGTGGCTCAGTCATTATGACCGCCACTGATTGAGCCACCTGTGCGGAAGCAGGGATATCCCTAATTCCTGGGCTGTTGGTAGCCCTTGAGGACTGGAGTTGGCCGCCCATGGGCTAGAACATGGAAAGTATTATATTAAACCTGTGTAATATGGGAGGCATACGCTTATAGGGCTCCAAGTTAAGTTGGATAAGAAGTCAAGAGTGACTCACTGTGAGTTTTCATTTGCATATCATTACCCAGAATCCCTGTCTGCAGTGGAAGCATTGTATGCTAAGAGATAATGGGGAAAGGCAGGGTTGCAGACCTGTCTGAGCCATGTGAATGTGCTCACAAGTGGGATTTCTATTTGCTATAGTAAACCTACAACCATACTCTTAAAACCCACACATAATGAGCATGCTTTAGATGAATAATGACAAATTTAATGTCACTTGGCCCTTTCTGATTTATCAGCCATCCCAGCACTAAAGGATTTAAGAGTTACAGTATCAAGTGGCCAAGTAAAGAAAGAACATTCATTAATTTAATTGTATTGTATGTCTTTATTTATATAGCGCCAAAAGTGTACTCAGCGCTTCACAAAGAATACAGTACAGGGAATTATAATAATACAGTAAGCGCAGCAAAGTCAGACAATAGGAAAGGAAATCCCTGCCCCGAAGAGCTTACAATCTAAGAGGTATGATGGGAAACTTACAGAGACAGCAGGTGAGGGAATAAGTGCTGTAGATGGCAGTGCTTGGTCACAATGGGTGGTAGGAGTGACTGTAGGTGTGGGACGATAGCCATGAGTGCAGGCTATTGGGATGTTTGATTTGTGGGGCTAGTTTTAAGGTTAGTCAGTATTAAATCAGAAAGTTAACACCATTTGCATGAGAGGAGATGGCAGGTAGGCGTGGGTGTGTATGTCAGGATTAGGAGAGATCCACAGCAGCAGGGAGTAGTAGATAGAGGGTGTGAATAGAAGATTTGTGGGTCATCTTTATTGAGGGGTAAAGAAGTTGTTGGTAAAAAGGTGTATAAATAATGGTGCAGTGTATGAGCACATGCATAGGTGGAGGGGAGGGGAGATGAAGAAATGTGGATAGGAGGGGAGTGGGGAAGTTGGAGAGAACAGAAATGTTTACAAAGGAGTGAGGAGACATTAAACAGAAAAAGCAATAGGATGGGCATAGTGAGATGCAGGCGGAGAGACTAAACCAGGTACTGGAGGATAGGAAGAGTAGAAATTATCAGAGCATTTACAAAGTCAAGTTCTCACAGTTACAAGGTGGTAGTTGTTTTTGAAGTGCAGAGTCCAGATCTTCTAGTAGTATTCAACTCCAATTATAACCCCAGTATTAACTCCACAGACACTTTATATGACACTTTGGGGAGACACAGCCAAGAAAGACTCACTTAAATACTGTTAAACACATTCATTTGGCTAACATTTACGGGAGGGGTCTGCCTATTCAGCTCATACCAGGTAGATGTTAATTAAAGATCAATAGCAAATGTAATGAACTGAATGTAGCAAGAGGAAAGTCAGCTGGTCCCTTACATTGAGTATTTAAGCCATAAATACCAACCAGTGATTCTTCGGCAACCTGAGCATGGAAGGTATTCATAAATAGCTTGATAAGTAAGCTTGGGAGGAATTAATTTTGATACAGAATTTAATGCAACGTAAATCATTTTCCATATGAAGACAGGAACACAGCAGGAATAATAGAAGCAAGACTGCATAGTCCGACCATTTAAATAAAGCGGGGGTGGCCATCTCCTGTCCTCAAGGCCACCAACTGGTTAGGTTTTAAGGATATCCCTGCTTCAGCACAGGTGGCTCAACTGAGCCACCTGTGCTGAAGCAGAGATATACTTAAAACTGGCCTGTGGGTGGCCCTTGAGGACTGGAGTTGGCCACCCCTGCAGTAAAGAAATCAAGTACCTTGAGATGTTGAGGTTACAGACCTGAAAATATAATTTTTCATGTCTTTTATGGTGTAATATAATCTTCCCTTCCAATTCTTTCTTTCTCTCCTGATTAAATATTTAAAAAACAAATATGTTATTTATTCCCACCCACTAAGAATCTTTGTTTCTTCTTTGTCTTGTGTCTTTCTAATTTCTATTTGATCCCTTTATCCTTCCTCTGTTCCACACAGTGTTTGTATCTATTTTGAATAGATATCTTTTGTTTTCCTCGTCTTCTATCCTGTCTCTGTTCTCTTTCACTCAGGTTTCCCTTTCTCTTCCTGTTGATTCTGATAACCGGTGGCTTTGGCTGACACGAATCCTAGTACCTGCTCGGCGTAGTAGATTCAGGTCAAGTCTTGATGTCACTTGGGATTCCAATTGGGTACTCTGCTTCTTGAAGCCACAGTAGAGTAGCGTCAGGACTTTGTAACCATTACCGGGTTATGTGCCCTGGCTTTCATGCCATCGTTTTAAGTAGGGACTTGAAGTAAGGAAACATTTGTAGTAGGCCTTCAAATAAACCCCTTCGTGATCCAGACTCCTGTAGCATTCTTGTCATCGGTTTCAGAAATTCACATTATCTTCATTCAACCCATATACATATTGACCCATCCATCATTTTCTTGTAGACTTTCTTTGAAATTAACCACCTTACACAGTGCCGGAATAGTGAGCGTGTGTATACTCTACGTGTGCTTGTGCTGTGCAAAAGTGTGCTGTTGTGTGTACATATTTGCGTCCATGTTTGCTGGTGCATGTACCACTGTATCCTGACTAACCTGTTCTTAACACAATGACTAATACTATGGAGTTCAATCCCCAAGCTTTTTAACCTTAACAATTGTAAACATTGGTGACACTTTGTCAGGGGAAGGGTTGAGAAACCTTTTTTCTATATTGGTAATGGTCAAATATGTTGCAACACTGGGGGGGGGGGGGTTTGCAGTTGGCTCGTCTGTTCCTAACAGGTACAACTGCTCACCGCCGGGATGGTTATTCCTAGAGATGAGCGAATGTGTTGAAATGTGATTCGCATAATTAATTTATTTTTGTTTAAAAAAAAAAAAATCTACAATTCTGGAATATTTGTTTGGAATATTCTCTCATATTAAAACGTTCTTTCAGTTTTTAGCAAAGGTTCAAATATTCTACCATTTGCCAGTTTTTTTTTTGTTTTTTTTTAAGCCAATTTTCCAATAGTCTCCCATTTAGAATGTTAAAATATTGTAATAAAAAAGAAACAATTAGTGGTGACTTCCCCCCCCCCCCCCCCCCCAAATGCCAACAAATTCTCAAATTTTTGAAAATGCCAAAAAAAAAAAACCCATATTTAAGGCGGATAAAAATTTGGGTAATTTTGCCGGTCTCTAGTTATTTTCGACTGATTTGCAGCAAAATGGTTTTGGGAATTGTTAGAAGCTGATCCACAGCTAGAAATCCACATACGGGTCACTGATAATTGAAGGAAGGGTCATTCCCACTGGGTTGTAAATTAGGTAACGGTGACGCTGTACCCATTGCTAATATGGTATCGGTGTGTGTGTGTGTGTGTGTGTGTGTGTGTGTGTGTGTGTGTGTGTGTGTGTGTGTGTGTGTGTGTGTGTGTGTGTGTGTGTGTGTGTGTGTGTGTGTGTGTGTGTGTACATCTTTATTTGTATAGCGCCACAGTGTACTAAGCGCTTTATAAAAAAGACACAGCACGGGATTATAATACAGGTGCAGCAAACAAAATCAGACTATAGGAAAGGAAATCCCTGCCCCGGAGAGCTTACGATCTAAATGCAATATTTAGATTGGAATGTTGTTGCCCAGACTCCCCAGCTGCAGTGGCAGCAATGTATGCTAAGGCAGGGGTACTCAATTCCAGGCCTCAAACCCGCCTCCCCCCAACGGGTCAGGTTTTCAGGATATCTCTGCTTCAGCATAGGTGGCTCAATCAGTGGCTCAGTCGAAGACAGCCGGGACAGGCGAAGACTGAGCCACCTGTGCTGAAGCTGGGATATCCTGAAAACCTGACCTGTTGGGGGGAGGAGGGAGGTCCTTAGGACTGGAGATGAGATCCTCTGTACTAAGGGTTAATGATGAAAAGCAGGGTTGCAGACCTCTTTGAGACATGAATGTGCTCGCACCTGATAGATTAAGAGTATACTGTACATGCTTAGGCTAAGGCCCCGCTCCCAGAGTCAGCGCACCTGCGCTGCTGACAGGCGGTGCGCTGAGATACACAGACCGCGATCTGCGGTCTGTAGGGAGCGGGAGCCGGAGCGGGAGGTGGGCGAGAGGTGGGAGGTTTGATCGGGAGGTGGGAGGTTTGATCGGGAGGTGGGCGGGAGGTGGGCGGTTTGACAGGGAGGGGGGGGCGTGGCTTGAGCGGAGGGACCCGCTACTCTCCCTCCACGGACTCGGGCTGGAGCTGGAAGGTAAGTTTAAACACACACACGCAGGCACTCATTCATACACGCGCACACACACACAGGCAGGCACTCACGCACTCATACACACACACGCGCGCACACACAGACAGGCACTCACGCACTCATACACACACACACACACACACACAGACAGAGGCAGGCACTCGGGCACACACACACACACACACACACAGACAGAGGCAGGCACTCGGGCACACACACACACAGACAGGCACGCACTCAGACACACACACAGAGAAAGGCACTCACCTGCTTTCACTCCACACTCCTCCCCGCTCCCCGAAGCCTCTCCTCCTCCCGAAGCCTCCCCTCCCCATTGGCTCACAGCCACACACGTCACGCGTCAAAGCTAGAAAACACCATTCTCTGGTGTCTCCAGCGGCTGACGCGCGACAGCGTGTAGTCAGCTGTGCCGCCAGTGGGGACCGGGACCGGCTCGCGAGGATTCCCCTGCTGGTGGGGAACTCGCGACATTGCCGCCCGCGCCAACGAGCGCAGCGGGACCGAGGCCTTAGAAAGGCGTGTTCCGTATGTGGTTGAAATCCCTAATAGATACTGATGTTTGCATTATCAAAAAAAAAAAAAAATTACTTTTGCATTTTTCTATATTTTCTGTTTTTCACTAATAGGCCGCAAGTCAATGCTGTGCGGGGATGTTCTTCCCTGTTTTCAGCACCGACCAACTCAAGTTTCTCCTTGTTCTCCCTGACCGAACAGGCACCTAGATTAAGATTGAGTAGTTGCTAGGGATAATTGGACATTATGTAAGATCTGATTACTTCACACATTGTGCTTTTAACGTAACCGAGATGCTTCAGCTTTTTACAAAGCAGTTCTATTTAAATTAATAGAACCAAGTGAAGGTATTTTATAGTGTACAAAGAGTAAATCAACCTGGAAAAAATGTGTTGCCAAAGGTCAAAAAAAAGCTGTCTGTGAGTAGGTTTACTGGCTCTGCACTTTAACCCAGGCTGTGCTGAAAAGCTGTGTGATGCGGCAGGCGTTTATAAGGTGTTAAAATGGACAAGAAGCAAAAGGTGACACAGTGCTCATTTGCATGCCATTACCCAGAATCCCTGTCTGCAATGGAAGCATTGTATGCTGAGAGATAATGGGGAAAGACGGGGTTGTGGACCCGTCGGAGATGTCAATGTGCTCACAAGTGATCTGTTCAACTGATTTTGAAGTCCGTCTCAGTGAGGGAGAGGCGTGTATCTGTCCGATGTGACTTTGTCTCGCTTTAAACTTTTGAAACCATTGAGAAATTTGCCCAAAAGTTTGATGGAAAAGATGGATAGAAGTCTGAAATGACAAATGACATTTGCCAGAGAAGAGTCCTATTTAGTAGAGTACCTTCACTTACATAGTTCCCAAGACACTCCTCTACACAACACATGGAGAGATACCTGGGAAAATAATCATATTTGCATATTCAAACATGCTCATTTGCATATTTAAATGGACTTATTTCCCAGGTATGTTAGATGAGTTCACCAGTGAGTCCTTGAGGGGGGGGGGTATAAGGGGGTAATGAACCTAAGTGAGATTATAAGGAGGTAATGGACCTGAGGGGGGGGTAGAAGAAGGTAATGGATATTGGGGGGGAGGGTATAAGGAGATCCTGGGGAGGAGGTAAGGGGGTACAGGGCCTGAGGAGGGGGGTATAATGGGCTGCTGGGCCTTGGGAAAGGGGTTGTAGGGTGTAATGGGCATGGGGAGGAGGGTAAAAGGAGGTACAGGGCCTGGGGAGGGAGGATGTAGAGGGTACTGGGGATGGGTGTATAAGGGGATACAGGGCCTGGGGAGGGAGGATGTAGAGGGTACTGGGGATGGGGGTATAAGGGGATACAGGGCCTGGGGAGGGAGGATGTAGAGGGTACTGGGGATGGGGGTATAAGGGGATACAGGGCCTGGGGAGGGAGGATGTAGAGGGTACTTGGCCTGGGGAGGGGGCTAAAAGGGGGTAATGGGTTAGGGAGCATAGTGGTCATACCTGGGGCCCTCGGATCCACCCTAGCAAAAGGGAGCATCGGCCAGCAAAGGGTCCTGCAGTGGGGTTCTGTGGAAGGGGAAGGCTCTTCCTGCCTGTGCAGGTGCATGCACTAAACTCTAGTGTCGCTGGCAGGGGGGGCGGGCTACCTTGACTGACCGGGCCTGGGACCGCAAGTGTAAATGTCCCGGTCACAATGTCCCGGGCCAATAGGAGGCGGCACAAGATGATGGCTTCCTATTGGCCCGTATGACGCTGTGAAATTTAAACCGCCATTATTATAGCCCTGACACGTCCATCTGGAGCTTCTACCGGCAACCCCTACGGAGGTAAGTATCTCAGGGTGCAGGGGGTCCCCAAAGCTGAAATTAACACGGTTCAGATACTGAGAGCCCCTGCTTCCAACCTAAAAAAACACAAAAAAAATGAAACCAGGAGTTCTGCTTTAAATATATGCATAATTGTTAAAAAAGAGTATATTTTTTCTTACATTTGTACGGACTAAACTCTCATCAATGATATGTGGAAATTGGTGCTTCATTCTTTCCACAGTAAGATATTCTCTCTGCAAGAGCGGCTCCGGCAGCAACTAGCTCTAAAGTATTCGATAACGTGATGTTCAAAGTGTTGCATGTCCGTCTGAATTTGCAACAAGTGGTAGAGAAGGTGGTTCTGGGAGTCGTGCTTTTGTAAAACTTCTCCAATAGACACACGAATTTGTGCACCGGATGTGGGATTTGCAGAAGTATCTACACCAGTTATTCACACATCCGTGTTAGTGGTGCAGAGCAGGGGTGCTCAACCCCAGTCCTCAAGACCCCCCCAACCGGTCAGGTTTTATGGTTATCCCAGTTTAAGCACAGGTGACTCAATCTGATTGACCCACTTGTGCTGAAGCAGGGACTGATTGAGCCACCTGTGCTGAAGCTGGGATATCCAGAAAACCTAATCTGTTGGGGGCGGAGGGGGAGGGTTTTTTTTTGAGGACTAGAGTTGCCCACCCCGGGTGTAGGGAAAGCTAATACTTTTCACTTCCACCGCTTGGCATGCAGATATACGTCACATATTTTTCGTGCATCACCAACCGAGTATCCAGAGGGCTTAGATTTTCCATGTGGCTAAGACTAAGGTGAGTTTCGCTTGGAATCTGTGCAACACATAACAGGCGGAGGGCTTATAAAATAATCACCATCACGCGCCTCTACTTTGCCACCTCTCTCCGTACCATCTTATGTTTTTTATTTCCATCTTTAGCATGGATCGGAAGGGCCCATCTCTCAGGGCTTTTATACATTCCCTGATTACTTGTCACATGCTTTCCCACCCCCCTCACCCCCCCCCCTCCTCATCCCCCCTCCCCCCCCCCCTATCTCTTTGTTTTTCATCCTCACGCTTCTTTCTTTCCTTGTCGCTTGTCATGGGCCATTTTCCTCTAGAATGCCTGGAAGACCTCGAGGTCGCCCAGCTCCTGCGCAGCTTTTCCTCCGAGTACCCCCAGGCTCGGAACATCTGTCTGGATGGGGCCATGGCCCACCACCTGCACCAATGCTCCTACCACCTCCGCCTCTTCAAGAACTGGCTGGTCTCGGGTCAGGACGATTTGGGGTGTCTCTACGGTACTGCACGCCTGCAGCTGTGCCTTCTGCTGTGGTCGCCAAGACAGTTACCGTACACTGTCTGCTTTTTGGAATGCAACGTGTGCTAAAAATGTTTCGGACCCCTTTCCCAAAAAAATTGTACAAAAGGGGGCATTTCACTGTCTGTCTGACCATTAACCTGCTTCCACTTCCCCGGGTTTCCCTTCCCAGTGGTTTGCTGAGCTTCCTGTACGTGTTGGTGTTGCATTAAGTCATGTACGGCTGTTGCTCAAACGCTAATTTTGCACACAGAGAGCTTTGCCTGGTTGTTACTGTTTTTGTGATGGAACCTCATGATTCATAAGCAGGGTCGGAGGATGTCTTATGTTTTTAGATCTGTTCCTATAGTGACCTAAAGGAATCCAGGAATAGAACTATTTAAGCAGGATACCATTCGCTCATCAGAAGAGCGCCTAAACATGAATTAACAACCCAACCATAAAATAGAGCTAATATTCCCTTTTATGTAGTGTGCGGTTAAGCCGCATCTCCATGTCAAAGAAGCTCTGAGCGCCGTTCAGGTACGTCGTTCTGGACCAGAACACCAGACAGTTTGGAGGTCCAAGTTTCCCTTGCATGAGAAGTAGCTTCCCGACATATGAAATAGACATAGGGGCCTATGTAGCAAGACTGCTGGGTAGCAAAATTGCCTTGATGCATTGTAAGTTGTCATCAAAGGGCAATAGAACAAGCGGGACCTACCACACAGAAACCGCCATTGGCTTTTATTTGAGTTTCGGTGTAGTAAGGCCTGATCGGCAGTATCGCACCTGAATGAATAACATGGGGCCTTGTTCTATCAAGGGAAAAGCCCAGTTGGCTTCAATGGGATTTTCTATGCGACAGCGCCGGATCGGCACTATCGCAGACTGCAGAATAAGGGCCATGGAGCGTTTAGCACTTGGCGTAGCGCAGACTGAGTTAAAACAGATTGGTGAAGTATCTCCGCTCTCACTAATTCCTTTATAATCTATTAACCACAAACCATTGTTAAATGGCGTTCCTGTGTGTCGTTTGCTGTGCTGTGGAACGCGTTAGCACCTGCTAGCCTGGCCGTTTCTAAAACAGGGCAAACAATTGCTCCACATTTAGACATAAAATGAATAACCGGTCCTTGGTTTTGACGTGGAACTGTGATCTCCTTTTGAGAGGACAGCAACAAATCAAAAGCCGGGTGAGATTGGACTTAATGAGTAAAATGTAAAAGTATAAGGGGGAGATTTGACTAAACTGTGCTAATTCAGGGAACACAGCGTGACGTTACCTACAACAGGAAAGGACGTTATATTGCCGGAGTTAAGGTGTTAACTCCTATCACCCTCTCTGGGCACTTACTCCAAACATCTAACGCTCAGCCAACCCCAACACACCTAGCCCCCCCCCCCCCCTCTATAAGAATGGTTAACTGCCCTATTCACAAAAGGAGACTTGCATCAGGACTGTAAGCCATTGTAAGTCAATACCAATATTATAAAAAAAGACTTACAAATTCATACATATAAAAAACATTGATATATATATATATATATATATATATATATATATATAGATCAATAAAATCAGCCATTAACCCATCAAGTGCCTTTGGAGAGCCTAGGTATCCTCATTGGCACCCAAAAGGGTTAATGAAATAAATAAACTTCCGTTATACCCATAAACGTGGAGGGGCCCCGTCCTCTTTAGGGCGTCGAACCCTCCAGGAAATAATCCACACCGCGCTGATGCCCAGACATAACATTTATTTATTTGATATAATAAATCCACGTGGGGTCTATTACGGCCCATAAAAAAAAATGTGTTTACCCTAAAAACGGCAACAAATAGAGCATTGCCCTCTGCTTTGTGCCTGTGTGTTACGGTGCTTTGCGGAATTATTGGCTGCATTATTACTGCAACTTGCACAAGACGCGGTTGGGGTGTGTGGTTATGGGAGGAGTCAGTGCAATATTATAATGAGACGTATGAAACTTTGGGCCTCTAACTGGTGCAGATTTCTAACTGCAGATTTCCTCTCTCCCTGCGTCCGATACATTCCCCGAGTGCCAATAACCCGCGCTTTATGTAAGAAGCAAGACTAAAGCAGAAATCCAGGTTTCATCTAAATATATATATTTAATTACAGAGTTGAAGCAGGGGGTCTCCGGAGCTGAACTGTGTTAATTGCAGCTCCAGGGACCCCTTGCTTCCAGAGATACTTACCTCCGTAGGGGAACTTGTGTGTCTACCATAATGGCAGCGTTTAAACTTCCCGCGGCCCAATAGCAAGTCGCGACATCAGCCGTTGCGGCTTCTTGTTGGACCGCATGACCAGGGTCTTTAAACTTGCCAGAGATACCGGCACCCGCTACGGAGGTAAGTATCTCAAGAAGCAGGGGGTCTCCGGAGCTGAAATCAACGCGGTTCAGCTCCGGAGACCCCCTGCTTCAATCCTATAATAAAATGACACATGAAACCTGGATGGCTTTAACAATCTTCATATATGTGTCACTGATGCAAATGTGAGCTCTGTGTTTTGGATGAAAGTGCACCATTTTGATACATACCCTCTTCTGTATTATGCTCTGCATCAGAGGAACCCATTCAGGTCACAGTGACCATTGAATTTAGCGCATGTGCCTTGTGAATTGGATTGTTTTGCATGTATAAAGCTTATTCAGTCCAACCATTTGATGCAATCACAGTGAAAGCCTTGGTAATGTATATGTGCGTGTCAAATCCTAAGGGGAATTATCCATCAATGGTTTTAGCACATTCTTAAAATATATTCCCCCTCCTCCAAATATTGGATGCTATGTACAAAGATCGTATTTGAATTTTTATCATGAAATGTTCATTGTATGTATGAAGGTTTCATAAATATGACACACAGTTGGTTGTTTGAAATGACTTTTGATGCATTACGCCGAGTTGAGTACCTGAATTATACAATTTAAATGAAACCAGTAGTGTGATTTAAAAAAAAAAAAATATATATATATGAATTAAACACAAAATAGATGCCGCAATCAAATCACCCCTGAATGACCTAGTAATGAGAGATAACCAAAGGTCAGGGTAGAGAGTGACCCTCTGGTGGTGCTACCGACCCATAGGGAATATGTTACAAAAAAAAAAGGCGAAAGAGGGGTCCAAAAGGTGCACTCAAACAATATATAATGAAAAAATAGAAAAAATGGACTTTATTGGCAAAGAGTATTGAAAAACACACAAGACAGACCCACACAAATCACATAATAAATTGCTGTGTGATACAATGATAGAAAAATATATACACCAAAGAGGCACAAAAAGTCTGGTAGGAACCAAAGCAAGGGAGTACAGATATAACATAACAAAACCAGGGGAAAGAAAATTCCCCCAGTATTGTGACTAAGATCGGCCGATCTATAGCAAACAACTCAAAAAAATATAGAAATGGTTAAACAAACTAAATCACAGAAAAATAAATTGACCTATTGAAAATGGTGTCGTGAAAAAAATGGTATAACACACAGCTGAAGGTGAAAATAAATATGACCCTATGATGTGCTGCAAACGGACTGTGAAAGCTGATGCAGCAGCTCATGAGTGCTACCAGTGCTACCAGTGCACTACTTGGACTCCCTTCTCTTGCTGCTTATTTTATGTGTGCAGCATAGCTTTGGCATCAGCTTTCACAGTCCGTTTGCAGCACATCATAGGGTCATATTTATTTTCACCTTCAGCTGTGTGTTATACCATTTTTTTCATGACACCATTTTCAAGAGGTCAATTTATTTTTCTGTGTTCTGGTTTGTTTAACCATTTCTATATTTTTTTGGAGTTGTTTGCTATAGATCAGCCGATCTTAGGGCCTCATGCAGAGAGCATCGTTATTTCAAAATTCGCCATTTTTTGTACAATTTCGCGCAGAAACCGGCATAAAATGGCGAGTTACGAAAAACGCGCCATTTTGGTTTTTTTATTGCTAAAACTCGCCTCGCGGCTGGCGAGAACCTCCATCTCGCCATTTTTAAAACTCTCCGAATGCAGAGAGGTACGAACGGCATGTAGCGGCTGTTCGCGCCAGGGAAATGGCGCGATTTTCTCATTTTTGCCGCGCTAGGAAATATTGGCAATAAGCCGCCTATAGCAAAGGGGGAAAAAAAGCCGCGATTTTTTTTTTTACATTTCTGAAGCGCGCATCTTTTCCATTCAAACTCGCCACACGCATCCATGTTAAACATAGCAGAATTCGCACTTTTCTGCATATGGAGAATAAAACTCTCCAAAAAAGCTACTTTTTATGAAATTCGCCAATTTGAAAATTCTATGCTCTCTGCATGAGGCCCTTAGTCACAATACTGGGGGAATTTTCTTTCCCCTGGTTTTGTTATGTTATATCACATAAGTGCCTAATCACTTGAAAAAGACCTGTTGGTCGAAACGTCGTGTGGCACAATAAATTCATTTATCTTGAAATCCACGGAGCGCTGGATCTCTCTCTTTTTTTCTCTTTTTTTCTCGGTGTGGGACAGTAACCATGAGTCTTGGTCAGTGGTTTCCAACTTTTTTCTGGTTAAGGAACCCTATGTGAAATTCTGAGGAACCCCAACCCTCTCTGAGCATAGCTGAGATCCGATGCATTATAAATTCTTCTGTATTTGGTACAATTTTCAAATTACCTGAACATTGCAGGGAATCCTTTAGGGAGGCCCAGGGAACCCTGGTTGAAAAACACTGGCCTAGACTATAGGAGAGCTTCATTTAAGAGGTGAGTTTTAAGGTTTATCTTGCAGGTGAGGAGAGACGGGTGCTCGGCGTATACTGAGGTTGAGGGAGTTTTACATGTAAGGGGGCAGTGATGGAAAAAGGTTTAAGGTGAGAGCCATAGAGGGGAAAAAGGGGTGTAGAGGAGACAGTTATGGGTTCAGCGCAGGAGATGAGCAGGGGTGTAGCGAGAGATCAAAGCTGATATGGGATGGAGGGAGGAGCAGATGAGGGGAGAGCCTTGAAGGTAAGGGTGGCGGGACTTTGTGGATGATCCAAAACTTGATGGGAAGCCAGGAGAGGGATTTAAGGAGGAGATGAGCAGAGACTGTTTTGGGAGACAGTGACCTTTTTCAAGCAGCCAAATTTTGGATAGATTGAAATGGAGAAAGTTTTGAGGCAGAGAGGCCTGTTGGCAGTATGTTACAATAGTCCAAATGGGAGAGAATAAGGGCAAGCATTGGAGTTTTAGCAGAAGCGTGACAGAGTAAAGGGCAGATCTTGGTAATATTATGGAGGAAGAAGCGACAAATGTTATCCATGCCATCAATGTGAATGGAGAAGGAAAGGGAGGAGTCAAATGTCCCTCCTAGGCAACGTGCTTTGGCGACAGGATAGGTGATAGTGCCGTTTATAGAGCTGAAAAAAGTGGATATTGAGCCAAGTTTAGGGGAAAATGTGAGGAGCTCAGTTTAAGGCGGCAGAGCATCATCCACGAGGCAATAGCCAGGAGGCTATCAGAGACTTGGGACTGGAAAATATAAATTATTAGTGAAATATTATTTACCATATCCATACTGTGAAAAGAATATATATTTTGAACCTATATATTGAAACATCTGTGCTGGGTCAAATACATATTTGGGTAATGCATGGCAACTTCATTATTCGCTGACAATATAAACAGACTTTTTAGGGTTTGCGCCAAGTTGAACTTGTGGGCGATTCTAATGCAGTTTTGGGGGGGTTCACGGAAACAAAAAAATTTGTGTCTACCATTCACATGGGTGCGCCCAGCACAGTCTGTTTTTGAAGCTGGTGGCACAATTTCAGGCTGGTACATAGGAGCTCCCAATCACAATTCAAACTTGATTTCAGCGCCCCAATTGTCCATCCAAAACGCCGTTTGCGACGCGTAGTACAAAGGCTCCTTATTTGTTTGTTTTTTTGTTAGAATCGCCTTCCTGCAGCATATTATTGAACCCTTTCACTGACCGAGACGCTTGCAACGGGTGAAGGATGAATAATGTTTTCTATTTTCTACCCAGAAGTTCTCTCATCCTTGAGCGCTGTGACCTGACGATTGATTTTCTGTGATATATATGACATTATTGAACCAGCACAGATCAGATGGTCTGTCTCATGATTGATTTGATTTGCGCAAACTGGGGGGGCCAGGATTTTTTTTGGAGGGGGCGCGGCGGTTGCAGAGGCTGCGCGGCGGTTGCAGAGGCTGCGCGCTGTTCCCCAAGGCATTTAAATGAAATGTCGGGGGATCACGCGAGGCCTCTGTAACCTACTTACCGGGTTCAGAAGCCTTGTTGTGCCGCGTCACCATGGCAACGGGGTCATGTGCCGTCACCCGCAGCATCATTTGATGCCGGTAAAAAAGTAAGGGGGGCGCGAGCACATAGGGGAGCAGGCAGGAGAGCGCAACTCCAAAAGTTAGCGCTCCCCTGATGTAGAAGCTGCATATACAGTACTAGACTTTGTATATAAATACACCACTAACAATAATACATAAAGGTATATTTATTTGTAACACTCAGATGTGAGATGTTTATCATGTAAACCAGGAGTGGCCAACTCCAGTCCTCAAGACTTCCCAACAGGTCAGGTTTTAAGGCTATCCCAGCTTCAGCACAGGTGGCTCAGTCAGTGTTAATGGGTTTAAATGAGGATTAGGTGAGGGTAGCACTTAGCTGATCCAGACTCTGGGAAGTTCCTGGCCTGATCTGGTGGGGTATGATTTATTTGTGTGGGATGTGAAGGATATATTGTTTATCACAGCTCACGGTGGTGGGCTTGAGCAGATTGCACCTGGGATGAATACAGCATACATTTGGGGCTTTGGTTTGCAGGCCCTGGCTAGGGCGGCGGACCTGTTGCTGTCCCTCTAGTGGCCTCGGTCGGTCAGAAAGGGGGTCCTACTAGACTGGACGGCTATTAGGTTTAAATGGCGGCTGAAGTGGTTTCCAGGGTCAGGGATCCTGGTGAAAGGCATTATTTGGTGGTGATGTAACGCAACGACGCCAGGGCTATTTACCTCCATGATTGGTTACAGAGATTTAATTAGGGTTGAGGCTGGACTACAGAAAGGGACGAGGATTGAGGCCTCTCATGTCATGTATACGATCATTAAGTGGCTTCCTTTCTGTTTTATAACTCACGCCTGTGTGGTTCCAACGAGTGCGCGCTCATATCTTTCCTGTTGTTTGTTGTGGGGGTGTTTTTTTGGGAAGGGGTTTGGTTTTCTTTATGATAATATTTCATGGTGTGCTGGACACTTACCTGTGTGTCTCTTTAACCACAATAGGCGTAGACTTGGTGCTGTAAACATACTGTACACATGTAGCAAGACTTACTGTCCCCGTGACCGTGAGAAACCAAGTCTAAATCCCCAGCAGAAGATTGGAAACGGCGACCGCGATTGAGCTGCGACCGGGAAGCATGGAGTGGAGTGTTGGTCATAGAACTCTGCAGTAATGATTCGCGGCACTAGTGCGCCGGTGTGTGTCTTTAAATGCAATGTAACCCACCACTTATTCCCCTACAACAAAGTGTTCACTCAGCTGTAATCTAGCGCGTTCCCGCGGTCACGCCGACAGCAAGTCTTGCTACACCTGTAGGTCCCACTGTATGCTGCCTGTGTGAAAGTTCACTTTGCCTATTACAAACGCGTATATTGTGTTATGAAATCAACTTTATTCTGTTTTCATGGCCCAGTTTTGTAACCCCGGACCGTCCGCATGGTTGTAACCAAATATTGTTACCTTAAAATAATTCATCCTCACCAAACGAATGCATGAGAACCATAACGCAATGTTTTGGTTTTTAAATCCGTTTCCTTAACACACAGGATATTGGAAACTCAAGCCATGAACGTGCCTGGGGTTGTGAATCTGATGGTGTTTTATTAGGTTTCTAGTATTTTTGTTATGTGGTATGAGGCTATCGCGATGATTGTGAAAATGTTGCCATGTCAGCAGATTAAATCATTGGAGGATTTTTTTGTGTGAGTTGTTGGTACGTTATATGTTCACATAAAACCTCATTTAATTGCTTCAATACAGTTATATTTCTTAATACTATCAATTTGGACCGTAAAATATCAGACTATAACCTTGTCTTAATTTCATTATTTATCTCCAATTGTGTTTATTCTTCCGAGTATATGAATATAACGTCCAGTAAGTATAATAAAAACGTTTCGGTTACAGTTATATGTTGCTATATGATTGCTTTGTGGTTGAGCTACGATATGTTTTATATACTGGTCTACAATATAGTACTTAAAATTTACATATTTCCCGCAGTGCTTTATTAATAACGCTTGCTAATAATTCAACAAAACCTTTATATTATCTGCTCTTTTTATTAGTGCTAATTGCTTCAACTAAAAACGGTTCAGATAAAATATTAGCTACTGCTTTTTTTTGGTATACACAGTACTGATATTAATAATGTCTGTCTTTGTTTGGGATACGTGCTTTGGTGATTGTAACGGACGAGCGTCTCATGATTTAGAGAAAACAAAGTCTGTGCGGCTACACTTGGCTGTCACGTTATCAGCAGGCCATTGGGTAGGAGATATGTGCGTTGGTGCATGTTATCAGAAGGCCATTGGGTAGGAGATATGTACATTGGGGCATGTTATCAGAAGGCCATTGGGTAGGAGATATGTGCCTTGGTGCATGTTATCAGAAGGCCATTGGGTAGGAGATATGTGCATTGATGGATGTTATCAGCAGGCCATTGGGTAGGAAATATGTGCGTTGGTGGAAGTTATCAGAAGGCCATTGGGTAGGAGATAAGTGTGTTGGTGGGTGTTATCAGAAAGCCATTGGGTAGGAGATAAGTGTGTTGGTGGGTGTTATCAGAAAGCCATTGGGTAGGAGATATGTGTGTTGGTGGGTGTTATCAGAAAGCCATTGGGTAGGAGATATGTGCGTTGGTGGGTGGTGCTAATTTAACTGAACAGTCTACAATAATTCTCTGGAGAATTGCTTTTAACATTTGTCTCCAGAATATGAAAAGTGAAGACAAACATATTTATTTCAAACTTTTGCCAACGTGCTACTCGCCAAGAACACTCAACACTAGAGAGCATGTAGGAACTTAGGAAGGACACCCATCCCAAACCTGCAACCAGACTCCACATGAGAGAGAAGGTGCCCTGCTCATCCCCCTTTTTCCCCCCACAGGTTTTTACTTCTGCCACGTGACGCAAGCCAATAGGAAGCCACCACACATGACATTGCGGCTTACTATTGGCCTGGGTAACCTGGGAGATTTACACCGCCATTTTGTATCCCCTGGAGGGGATAGTACCAATGCTACCTTTACAAGTATGAATCGCAGGAACCAGTGGGTCCCAAGAGCTGAAATTGACGGGGTTCAGCTCAGGGGACCCCCTGACTCCCAACCACGTTTTTAAAAAAGGGGGGGACGAGGTTAAAAAAAAAATTGTGCAGGGGAAACTGCTCCTTTACCGCTAATTATTTGGAGAAATAAGCTTTCATTTTGTATGAAATGTGCCTGTTAATTTGATCAGTAATTTATGTTTATTCCATCTTTTACAATACGTTTTATAATTCTAACATACAGACGTTAACAGGTTTATTTTTACAAAGAGAGCAAGAGAAAATGCAATTAAACCTGATATCCCAAATAAGGTTGTTTCTCTACTCTTTACTAGAACAGGAACTGCTAACGATACAAATATTAAACTCCAAAAAGGTACATTTCTGGTGTGCGGAAATAGAATATTTTTTTCCCCTAAGATCTGGAATTCTCTCCTGCCTTGTAACTTCCGTATATATGTCCAGAAACCGGACTTGATCATGTTTACTGAACCATGTAGTAATTCCCTTACCCTTGCAATGAGTTTGTTGAAGGACACTCAGATTTGGTCTTGAATTTGGATGTCTTCCTTCACACGACTTTGGCATACTTTCTTTTTTTTTTTTTTTCCTCCATCCAATTTTAATACAATATTAATAAGGCAAGGGAGAAGGGACAGCAAATGAATGAGATACAGGGAAAGTGGAGGAAGGGGGGGGAGGGGGAGTGACGTCCATGTTTGTCACCGGCAATAGGTGATGCATACAGATAACACGTATACTGTACAAGGGGAGGCATACTTTATTCTAAACAATGTGAACTACTGCAAGACTGGAGATCGTGCAACAATTCACTTTGCAAGGGTTCAATCGCGCAACGTTTTAAGAAGTTAAATAGTAATGGGCTGAAAGAGTGGCTCAGTGAGTAGAGGCGCTGATCTGAGCGTGAATCCGGGGCATCTGGTTCAACTCCCGGTGTCAGCTCCTGGTGACGTTGGGCGAGTCACTTTACCTCCCTGTGCCACAGATAATAGATTGGAAGCTCTTCTGGGCAGGGACCGTGTCTGTAGAAATCCACAATGCTGCGTACAGCGCCCTATACTGTAATTGTGACGCGCGTAGAGTCCCGCTGGGAGAAAAGCGCTATATGAAATAAAGTTATTAATTTTATAATGCAGGACAGTTAGAAAAGTATCTGATGCTAAACAAATCCAACAATGGTTAACAGACTCCTTATATTTCTATGTACTACTGGTGATGGGCAAAGAACATGTTCTGTCCATGTACATTCTCCGCACCCCAATCCAGCACTAATTGCTGTTGATTTTAATAGCAACTGACGCCTGATCGCGATGCGGTAACGCGCATGTATGCCCGGTGAACCTCCCCCATTGTATTTTATCGTTGTTGGTTTGCTGTGGTATAAAAAAAAAATGAGAATGAGGTACTGGTCCAGTTAGACAGTTCGTTGCTGCTAGGCAGGCAAACAACACTGGGCTTTCCAATGGGATACTGGCCCATTGTGATGGATGGAATTTTCCTGCGCTGTTGTATCACGTGACCCTAGTAAATGATTCGTAACGTGCTATTGCCCCGCAGAATTCTCAGCATGATTAATTAGCTAGGAATATGCAGAGCAGGTTATCTGTTCTGTTTGTTGCATACACTATACACCTAAATGCACAAGTAAGCATGTCAGTGTTAACTTGAGTGTTTCTCTGTTCTTGGCAGGATTTGAGGGGTGTTCTATGGTGCCCACCATCTACCCACTGGAGACTCTTCACAACTCCCTGTCCCTTAGACAGGTCGATGAGTTCCTAACCACTGTGTGCAAACAATTTGCTGAATCCCATTCAAGAGAATCGGCAGGTACTGTATCTAAATGACATCCTTAATAAACTAGATTTGGAGTGCTTTGGTATCACATATTTCTTACTGAGGTTTGGAGGGTATTACATGTTTCACAGGCGATCACATTGGGACTTGTTATGGATTTCAGCACAATTATATACTCTTTCTTATTTAAAGGTTCTCAGAATTAATTAGGTACAATCTACAATAAACGCCTCTTTTTGAAAACTGGTATGTCCTATAAATGCTGTTTAATATTTAGTAAATAGCACATTGGAGAGAAATATGATTGGGGGGGGGGGGTGGAATAAAAATGGTTGCCGTTTTTTCCCATCTGATATACTTTGGTTCCTAATAATGTGTTGGGTGTTTCAAACGGCAAAAAAACACAAAACTGTTAAATAGATATTTAACTATAAAACAGCCAATAGAAATGGTGTTGGGTGGCTGAATGCTTTCGACTTATTGCAACTCTCATATGTTATGTTGAGGTACAGTGCCATTAAGGGTTTTCTGGATCAAGGTGAGCAAGGCTTTGAATGGGGTGAATTTTAAACTCTGCTGTGGAACGCTCTGATATTGTGTATGTGGGTTTGTCTAATAACAGCTGGATGCGACGCCATAATTGCCAGCCACACATCTGGGGATCCTTATCTACCCCACAGAATACTCTCCTCTTCATCGCTCCCCCTGCGCCAGCGCTCAGAGAGGCCTCCATGGTGTAAGTATTTTATGGGTTACTTGAATTACTTTTTGGTTACAATCGGACTTAAAAACCCCACTCGGAAATCAGGTGACGACAATTCAAGGACATCTGTTCTGCATATAAGATTTCCAATATTTTTCTTTAGTGTTTGAGTGACGTCTGGTATTGTGCTACTCTGTAAGCAGGGATGTTGTTGTCTTGTATAGCTGTGCAGTGTATGCTGCACTGGTTATAGATGTTTATCCCTTCCCCGTGGAGCTGACAATCTAATTTTGTCTTCCTGAGACAGCTGGAGATTAAGTGGTTTCCAAGGAGCTGAAAATGCTTTAAGTACAGTCATTTGAGCACTCTTTCTCCATAAATTGTACTTACTGCTTATCTACTTGGTGATCTGAGATTCGTGTCCTTCATGTCTCTCTACTATTCTTGTATCTTGACATGTATGGCGGTATGTATCACAAAAAGAAGTGTTAGAATCAAAATGCCAGAATATCTGTAAGGTAACTGTCTTCCAGCGCATGGAACCTGGAACCTGGACACACGAGAACACGAACCTCCTGTTTGCAAGGAGAACAATCAATATGCTGCTCAACCCCCTTATAACGCTGTGCTTGGGGTCCAAAAAATCGGATCGCGTTAGAAATAATGTATGCATTGTACAATAAAGTATTTAAGATACCAATAATCGTGTTGTAACGTATTCATAAATACAGAAATTGGGAGCCGCGCTTGCATCGCGTTATAAGCGGATTCGCGTTGTAACGGATCGCGTTATAACGGCGTTGAGCTGTACTTATTACCCAGGGGTGTCAAACTCAGCCCTCAAGGGCAACCAACAGAGCAGGTTTTATGGATATCCCTGCTTCAGCACAGTCGAAGACTGAGCTACTGATGAGCCACCTGTGCTGAAGCAGGGATATCCCTAATACCTGCCATATTGTTGGCCCTTGAGGACTGAGTTTGACACCATTATTCTAACCTAAACTCCCATGCCAAAATAAATCTATTCCATGGCACCGCAATCTTGCAAAAAAGTACAACTCGCGAACGCTGCATCTTGACTACATTTTAATGTTCAGGAGCACACGTTTGTAACAGCGTGATTTAATGTGAAGAAGTAACACTCTGCTTGTCACATTAAATTGCTCTAACATTTCCGTGTGGCTGTGAGTAGCAGTTCTTTGCAAGATTTCAGTGTGCTTCAGTAACGGCTTTGTGAGTGTTTAGCAGGCAATTCGTGGCGTACACAATATTTCTGTAATGTGCTACTTTTGGAGTATTGATCATTACTTTATTTTCAACGTTCTTAAAATACTCAGTTAAACTTGTTGTATTTTATAGCCATCTATTTCAGGGGCGGCCAACTCCAGTCCTCAAGGGCCATCAACAGGTCAGGTTTTGAAGATATCCCTGCTTCAGCAAAGATGGCTCAATGAACCACTAATTGAGACACCTGTGCTGAAGCAAGGATATCCTCAAAACCTGACCTGTTGATGGCCCTTGAGGACTGGAGTTGGCCGCCCTTGGCCTTGCACTGCACACGGGTACTGTGGCTTGCAGATTTATTAGTTTTACTTCATTCTTTTTTCATTTGTTTTGCCTTTTTTGGAATCACTATCGTGGCCCATGTTGGTGCCACAAAAGGTATCACAATCTGCAAAAAAAAAGAAGAGTTTTGCCCAAGGCTTGTCTGGCTACAAGAAGTAGTACATCAATGATTCAATCACCAGGTAATAACATTATTATATTTCTGTTTATAGACAGCAGTGGACCTTCCAGCACAGTGTCCAGTGCCGGACCCTCCTCTCCAACCACCATAGACATTTCGGCCCGGTTCAGCTTTAATGAGAATACGTCCCTCGGCGAAGAGCAGCGGAAAAAATTCAACCTCGAGGAAATTCTGCAAGCTCAGCAGCCAGTGGGAGAGGACTCCACCGGCAGCCAGGAGATCCGTCATGAGTCTGGCCGACTGGAAGAACCTTTGTGCCGTGACCCCACTGTCCTTGCTCAGCAGCCATGCAGTGAAGCGACAGCTCCAGTACAGCAGGGCAAAGGAGATGGGGTTAACTTGGGCGCCCAGCCACCTGGAGAGGCATCACTCCCGAATCAAGAGCAGGCCAAGGGAACTCGTTCTGTTCCGAGCATCACAGCTGATAACCAAATGTTGTGCAAAGAGCAGTCATCTGGAGGTGAGCAGATGCTAGCCGAGATAGCCCTGCAAGGCCTTGAGACATTACTTTAAGGCCCTGAATTAAATAAGAAGCAGACTATATAAAACTAGCAATGGTTTACTGTGTACTGCCCACAAAACAGCTACTGACGCGAGCAGGGATTTTGGCCTGAGTATTATCCGACACAGCAAAACTGGCTCTATATAATGTATACGTACCAGTTGTCTTCTACTGGGAGTTTTAGTAACACAATGAGCTCTGCTGCAATGACTACTGAATATACTCTGCGGTCATCTTTTATGAGCAGACATGTCCAGACAAATTCTCCTGCAATTCTACTATGAGTGAGTGATGCTACGGTATCTTTGCACCAAAACGCTGATGAATCAAAGACAAAAATAATATAAGTGGTATGAACTGGCCGGTGTCACGGGAACGATTGTAATAAGTCAAATAAAGTGTGCTTGTTGCCTAAACGTTTTGGGCGACCTTGTCAGAAGGAAGGTGGCATACTTGTGTCCGCAGTATAAACACAGCACATAATGGTTCAGGTGTCAACTGCATCCCTTGTCTGCTGGAACTCCGTATCTGTAGTGAGCAACGTGTTTAAATACCGTTCATCTGGTAGCAGACCGCTTGGCAGTCATCTGTGCTGTATCTGGTAGGAAATGACGTCATTGTTAATTACAACCTTATTCAGTAAACATTATGGACTTGATTTAATTGTGGGTCTTTCAGAGGTTTGGTAGCCAAAAAAAGAATAATAAAGATTTTTACCAGACAGATTTAACCGTTTTTATGGAACATGTACTGTGGCTTCTGCAAAAAAAAAAAAAATGTATCAAACCCAAGACTCAATATATATGTGGTTATTTAGTGTACTGTGTACAGTACACAAGGTTATAAAAAAAGAAAGTTCGATGTCCCAACTAGCTCCATGAAGACTCGAAAACCTAAGTAGCGAAGGAGGGTCAAATGATGGATTATTTTTACTTGTGTTTTTCGCCCCGTTGACGCTTCTTTCTTACTTCAATGGCGCGCTTCATGAGGTCTTGGGCTCACCAACTTGTAGAAGAAATGTATTATGCTAACATTGTCTTACCAAGGAATGATGTAAGGATTGAGATGCATTTTTTTTTTCTTCGAACTACTGAAAGTTGGCATTTCTTTAAGTTTTAGGACTTTTGATCAAGGTGATACACTAGAAAATGAAGCAAGAGTGTAAGAGACTTCATTTCTCTACATAGAAATTTCTGGAGATTACTCGCCATTGTCTAGTTAGTATCCATCAAGATTACTCAGCAACGGTTGATTTGACATTTTACTCAATTCTTTGTTAGTGTTTCATTGTTATTTTTCCTCAATATTTAGACGCGGAGGTAAAATTGTCCAAGTAACTGAATCTATGTATTTCTTTTCTCTGTTTGCGTACAATATTTATTTGGGTTTAGAAAGTCACCCTGAGACACTCTTCAAAGTGCAGCCAGAACGTTTTGACTTTATGATATTGTTGACATCCTGTATCTTGTTCCTCTCCTTGAATGGAGAATCATTTTTTTTTCATAGTCCCGTTCTCGATCTTGCTCAAAAATGTATAAACTTAAAAAAAAATATGTAAGATTGATATACAAATGTTTGCAAAACCTCCGAATAACGTGCAAATATTTTCAACTTTGAATCGGCAAAGCCGGACTTTTCTCTTCGTGAACCAAGATGAAAAAGATGGGCCGTGCAGCTCTAACACACCAGAATATCTGGTGTCCCTATGGATGTGCAGTAGCACACATTCGATTTGAGCCAGCTGGTTCTTATTTTAACCATCACGGAGAAGACCTAAATGGATAACCACTTAGTCCTGGCTGCCATATTACAGAATGATCTTCTATGTTGGTAGAGAGCCAAGCAGTGCATTGTTACCACTCTGTCATCAAAGAGTTAAACTGATTTGCATTTGTTCATAAAAGTACTATAGATCTGGGGTACTCAACTCCAGTTCTCAAGACCTCCCCCCCCCCCTCAGGTCAGGTTATAAGGATATCCCAGCTTCAGCACAGGTGGCTCAATCAGTGGCTCAGTCAAAGACTGACACTGATTTACATCCAGTCAAGTACTGAGGCACCGATTGAGCCTCTTGTGCTGAAGCAGGGACTGATTGAGCCATATGTGCTGAAGCTGGGATATGCTGAAAACCTGTCCTGTTGGGGGGGGGGGGATCTTGGGGACTGCGGTTGGGCCCCCCTGTTCTAGATTATGCCAACAAGCTATCCATTTGACAGATGTTTTGCTTTGTGGAAGGTTGAATAGACCTGGGTGCATTTTTTGCATCCGGCAGACAGAAGAAGTTCAGAATATACTGCCAGGGAGACACATCTTTAGGATATTAAGATATTTATAATGAGAAATAAGGCGTAGCTGGTATCTATTTTATTTTTTTTTGTACTTGTTGATTAAAATGACATTGTTTAGGTTTTACAGGATGCATTGTAGTTATATCAAATACTTGAAAGCTTCGGCCACGGTGAGAACTCTCCAGAGAGTGTTTCATGGCCAGTTGTAGGACAGGAACAAAAGGTAAGTGCCAAATCAGTACTGAGGTTCTTGTTCTACCATTCTGCCTACAGAGGGGCCTTCAACACAGTGCAGACTTCTCAGGCAGAAGATTGGGTTAGAGCAGGGGGGCTCAACTCAAGACCCCCCTTCCCCCCCCAACAGGTCATGTTTTAAGGCTATCCCAGGTGGCTCAATCACAGGCTCAGTCAAAGACTGAGCCTGTGATTGAGCCATCTGTGCTAAATCCGGGACTGACTAAGGCTAAGGCCCCGCTCCCAGAGTCAGCGCACCCGCACTGCTGACAGGCGGTGCGCTGAGATACACAGACCGCGATATGCGGTTTGACAGGGAGGGGGGGCGTGGCTTGAGCGGAGGGACCCGCTACTCTCCCCCCCCTCCCTCCACGGACTCGGGCTGGAGCTGGAAAGTAAGTTTAAACACACACGCAGGCACTCATTCATACACACGCGCACACACACAGGCAGGCACTCACGCACTCATACACACACACGCGCGCACACACAGGCAGGCACTCACGCACTCATACACACACACACACACACACAGACAGAGGCAGGCACTCACGCACTCACGCACTCATACACACACACACACACACACACACACAGACAGAGGCAGGCACTCGGGCACACACATACACACACAGACAGGCACGCACGCACGCACGCACACAGACAGGCACTCACCTGCTTTCACTCCACACTCCTCCCCGCTCCCCGAAGCCTCTCCTCCTCCCGAAGCCTCCCCTCCCCATTGGCTCACAGCCACACACGTCACGCGTCAACGCTAGGAAACACCATTCTCTGGTGTCTCCAGCGGCTGACGCGCCACAGCGTGTAGTCAGCTGTGCAGCCAGTGGGGACCGGGACCGGCTCGCGAGGATTCCCCTGCTGGTGGGGAACTCGCTACATTGCCGCCCGCGCCAACGAGCGCAGCGGGACCGAGGCCTAAGCCACCTGCGCTGCAGCATGGATATCCTGAAAACCTGACCTGGTTGTGAGGGGGGGGGGCTGAGGACTGGAGATGAGCCCCCCTGGGTTAGAGATCAAGGAGTGATCTCAGCATAAGTAAAATCTGCAGTGCAATTTGAACCTTGTTTACAGTTCAGAACTGTGTTGACTGGTCAGCAATCTTTAAATTAACTCTCTATATCGGGAGGGGGGAGGGGCAACTCCAGTCCTCAAGGGCCACCAACAGGACAGGTTTTCAGGATATTCCAGCGTCAGCACAGGTGGCTCCATCAGTCCCAGCTTCAGCACAGGTGGCTCAAACAGTGGCTCAGTCTTAGACTGAGCCACTGATTGAGCCACCTGTGCTGAAGCAGGAATATGCTGAAGACCTGTTGGTGGTGGCCCTTGAGGACTGGAGTTGGCCACTCCTGCTCTATATAGCGAGAGCTACAGAACATACAAGAATGTGTCCTGTTTCTGAATTAGGGTCCCCGGTTTTACATTTAAAGCACAAAACCTGGTTTTATAAACACAATATTGTATTGGATACAAGTCCTTTTTTTTTTTTTTTTTACAGATTTCTGAAACCTGGCATGTCCCTTTATAAGGTGACGTGACCTAGACATACCTTCTTTTAATAGAAGTTTCTTCTATATAATTAATTTACAAAGCTATAAAAAAAAAAAAAACATACGACAATTTGAATATAAACCCGACGATGTATTCATATAACCGAATTGTAAAGTTTACAGAATGCAACAATGGCCCATAGAACCGGTAAGCCTTAATTGAGAAATAAGTATCGATGTGGTGAGTTATTTGATGTACAAAGGAAAAATGTTATTTTCAACATTGTCTAGCTATTAAGATTGACAGGAGACAAAATCTATATTATATATATATTTAAAAAAAAATCTATATAGAAACAGAGTTGTCTAATTTATATATTTATCCAAAAGCATGGACCATGTAACACTGCTCCACGCAGAACATCTGTGTATGCCTAGATTTAATATTCATCGTGTGCAGTGGCTGTAAGGGAGAATGAGGGGCTCAGTGAGTAAAGACACTGACTGGCACTGAGTGTGAAGCAGGGGAGCCTGTGACCTTGTGCAAGTCACCTTATCTCCCTGTGCCTCAGGCACCATAAACATAGATTGTAAGCTCCACGGGGCAGGGACTGTGTCTGCTAAATGTCTTTGTTAAAAGCTACGTAAAACTAGCAGCGCTATACAAGAACAAATTATTATTATCTGAGAGCCTCCAATTCCTGTACAATCCACCTCAGTTCTAGTCTTGTATAACGTTGTATATTGTGTCCACCGTGCAGTAAGTAAGGAGTACATTGTCAGTTGATATTGTGATACTGTTTCTAAAGTGATCTCTGGCTAAAAGAGTTTAGTTCTGTGTGTGCTATCTATGTGTATATATATATATATATATATATATATATATATATATATACATATACATATACATATACATATATACATATATATATATTTATTTATATATATATATATATATATATATATATATATATGCACTGTATATATATATATATATATATATATATATATATATATATATTATAAAAATCTGTGTGTTTTATACTGTATACTGTTTCCTAGTATGTTGTTTCAGACACTTGATTCCTTCATTGGTAATGAGTACAAACCGGCGAGGAAAGAGCGCAGAGTTGTTAATATCCATCCACGTTCTATTGTTGGCAGTGTGCCCAAAGTCAATATTTTGGGACCCTATTCAGTATGTTGGGGAGTCGCTTCTCAGTCTGAGGGAAGACTGAGCTCCATTGAAATGTAAAGAGAGAGTAGCGCTTTCCTTCACCCGGGGAAACAGCTTCACAGCATATGCCAGAGAGAGAGAGTAGCGCTTTCCTTGACCTGGGGAAGCAGCTTGACAGCATATGCCAGAGAGAGAGAGTAGCGCTTTCCTTGACCTGGGGAAGCAGCTTGACAGCATATGCCAGAGGTTCTCAACTCCAGCCCTCAAGACCCCACCCACTCCCAATAAAGGTCAGGTTTTCAGGATACCCCTGCTTCAGCACAGGTTGCTCAATCAGTCCCTACTAAAGCACAAGTGGCTCTATCAGTTCCTACGTCAGCACAGGTGGCTCAATCAGTGGTTCAGTCTTTGACTGAGCCTCTGACTGAGCTACCTGTGCTGAAGCTGGGATATCCTGAAAACCTGACCTGTTGAGAGGGTCTTGAGAACCCCTGGCATATGGGATAAGGGTTTTGGCTGGACTTTCCTTTATATCCGCTAGAAGGATTTGTTGCGCGGCCATCCCTCATTAACTGCAGTAGACGCGGGATCGCAGAGCCATACACATGTCAGAAGCGAAGCACTCAAATCCCTTACTTATTCAGCATAGTCCGTCCGACACGATCGGACGAAGACTCCCATTGGTTTCAGTGGGAGTCGTTGGCCAGTTAGGAGCCGTTATTGCAAGCTCCTCCCCTTGCCGTGACCCCGATCACGATACTCTCGTGACGTTTGACAGATGCTCTGTGTCTCTCTTTGCACATACCCATGAAAATATAGCTTTTATTAAGTCTGTGTGATTTTTCTTATGAATAGTGAGTATTAGGTTTTTTTTCCCCCTTTGCTTATGACCCTTAACCCTGTCCAAATTAAAGGCCAAGTATTATATGATATATGAGCTAATGTTATAAATCCCCCATTACTAGTGAACACAACACTGGAAATGTCATTAAGTTACTCACTACTACTTTAGACGTTGTTGACCTGTTGGGTTGCCTAAAGCAATGGTTTCCATCCTGTGTTCCATGGAATCCCGGGGTTCCCCTGAGAAAAATGTGCTAACCGGGGGGCATTAGACTCTTAAGTCATCATTTTTGTTGCCATATTTTTTAATTTAACAACTCAAAACTGTTATTTAATCATAGTGCAATATTATGCACTTAGAAAGATGTTGGTTTATTAAAATAAAAATGTAAGCCCTACCACAGCAATACTTTTATTTTTTAAGTATAGAGAAAACGAAGACTGGGGTCCCTGAATCCATATATATTTTTAAGGGGGTTCTTCAGAGAAACAAGACAATTTTAAGGGTTGCCACAGTCCTTAAAAAGTATATAAAAAAAAACACTGGTTTAATGGCGGTTGATGGGCTGGTCTTGAACTGTAGTCTCTCAATTGCGTCTGGCTAGAAGGTTCCTTCACTCACCATGAAAACACACACACTGTTACATTGTTGCATTGCAGCACTCCTGTGTAAAAGCAATAAAGTTGTTTTGGAAAAAAAAACAGAATATTAATTTTAACATATTAAAGACTGTTGTGTCCTTATGGGATGTTGTGTGGGTGTTGGTGCATTGTGTAGCTTAACACTCTTGAAAGAAGAGTTCCGTTGGAGATAGAACCACCGTCAACACGTCTCAATGATGTCTGCGTGGTCCTATTTTTTTTTTTTACATTTTTTTTTTTACATTTTTTTTTTTAATAAAAAAAATACTTATTTCAGAGACTGTCAGAACCAAAGGGGGAAAACCTCGTCAAACGGATTTTTTAATTTTAGTCATCGTGAATGAATCTTTTACTCCGTTATACAGCCACTCAAAATGATTACAAATGTATTGTACGGCATTGTTAGGTTACCGATTTCAGCATTGATGTGACCAATTTTTTCTATATCCTGCCAAGTTTAAGGGTGGCCATGTTTGTTTTTGCTGGCATTGAGGGTTTGATATATGTAGGCCTCTAGCAGTGAAAGGGTCAATGCTTGTGCAATAAGCAGTTTTCATGACGGCAGCTAGGATAGAATAAAGTGTGCTGTAGCAAAGGCATGACTGAATGTCTTGACATTTCGCCCTCCGAGCCGGGATGACAAATACTCTGTTTATTTTCGGATTGTTTGGTCTGGGAGGATTTTTTTTCCCCTCTGTCTGAATTTCCATTTCGGCTGCGAGTTCTTGTTCCCGTTGCTAAGACACGGGTATCCATGGAAATAGCTACTTCTCCCAGTGTCTTAATAAGCCAGCGGAAATCCATCGTCTCCCTTTGGGAGAATGTAGACGGAGGCTTGTGTCGCAAACTGCCCCGCGTCTCTTCACTACGAAAGGCAACTTCTTTTTACAACCCAGAGAGGATTCTGAAACGTTAAGATGCTAAAGCATCGTAAGGTCAAATGGGCATGTGATCTTTTTCTGGGAAAGCGCACGATCGGCACTAGGGGGGGATGTAAGCGCAAACAAGTCGGCGACTGGGTTTTCTAATGATTGGAGATTCATTAGCCAATGGAATCGAAAAATGGTGGTAACCCCTGCATTGCCAAATGTACAAAGTGCTTTCCAAATATCCCGGTCCCAAACGTAATTGGGGAAACAATGATATGCAATTGTTTCTTGTATATAAAGGGTGATTATTAATTGAATTTCTAATAACTCCGCTCTGATCATTACAAGAGTGGAAACCCTGCAGGACGCTGCCATTTTACAAGAGCAGACCCCAATAATCTAATTTACCCTTTGAATAAAGCTCCAGAAACAAATTGGGAGGGGGAAATCATGTAAGGAACAAAACCATATGTGTAGCCAACACAACATACTGTATATAAATAAACAGGTGACAGGGATCCCCATATAAAGTCGATCACTACTTACAAACGTCTTGTGAAAAAAGTCAATGTGGATTTATTGCAGAAGACAGCGGAAACTGCAAACCACGTTTCAGTCCCTTCTTCAGAAAGGATCACGTAGGTCGGACCTGAAACATCACCTTTGTCTGCAAACTCTTTAATGTTCCTGTTTGTTGCAGCACTAAGGAGATGTCTCTTTTTCATTTAATACCTTGTTTTATTCCTTTGTTTTTCAATATGGAAGAATCATCACAAAGTTAATACAAGCGATTAAAAATACACAATTGGTCCCAAATTGATCAGCTCTGGGTGTTAACACCTACTTAGGGTCTTATCCCCAAACCACCCTTATATTAAAACAAAAAACATTGATAGAAAACAGTAGTATCCCAAAGACCAGATGTATCAAAGGTTAAAAAACAAAACATTGTTTATATGGCAGTGCTTTTCTTTAATAAATCTAGCGTTCTTTTGCTCCATTTGTGCCTGCGTGCTGCAGCTGGGAGATCTTGATAAATGTAAATGTGTATAAACACAGATGTGGTCAATGTATTTGCAACCCACGGCATGATGAGGCAGCGCATACACCACGCGCCAGCGGGAGACGCGAACACTACTTTGCATCAGCTGCGAACATGAAGGGGGAAGGGCTATGGTGCTATTTAACCTCCAGGGGCATGCTACGGGATGCAATACCATTGGCTATATCTGTGGTACCATGGCTGTGCCCAAGAAACTTTATTTGGGGAATATTTCACCGGGAAACACATCGTCTATTCCATCATTTTGTGTATCTAATGCAGTGGTGTGCAAGCAGGGGGGGCCTGGAGAATTTCGAGTGGGGGGGGCGCGGCGGTTTCAGAGGCCACGCGCTCTTCCTCACGGGATATAAATTAAATGCCAGGGGAGGCGTGAGGCCTCTGTAACTCACTTACCTGCTGCCAGCTGGGTCTTCGGCGATGCGTCGCCATGACAACATGCGTCAAATGACGCGATGGGGTCACATGACCCGCGATGTCATTTGACGCCGAGCCATTGGGAGAGGGGGGCACGAACGCTTGCGGCTCCCGGGAAGGGGGCCGCAGCTCAAGAAGTTAGCGCACCTCTGATCTAATGTTCCAATGTTAGAGGTCAGTTAGATGAAAGAGTGATTCCGACCTACTACCCCTCCAGCTTACGCTCCTAAGTGTGAGCGCTACTTTTTCACCATTTTACCAACAAACCCAGATGTAGCAGACGTTATTATTCCCGTTGGCGCTGCCGCAATGTTTGCTCCATTGAAACAAACGGTAAAGCGCACATCGTTTTCTTAACGCACTATGCAATGTGTTTTTGACGCAATGCATCACATTAAAAGCGCAATCCAAGCTGAGTTTTTTTTTTTTTCTCTTCATTTTTTAATACAGGTAGGAAGCAGGGGGTCTCCGAAGCTGAACCCCATTAATTTAATCTCCGGGGACCCCCTGCTTCCAGAGATACAGACCTCCGTAGGGGGTGCCGGTATCGCCTGCAGTTTTCCGTCGTATTCAGCTCCCTTATGGGACAATGGGGAGCCGCACCTGATGACATCACGGCGTCCTATTGGACAGCCAGGACCTGGCAGCTTTGAAAAGCAGACATATAGTGTACCCCGGAGGGGTTTGCCAAGTGGACGGGCCCCCCCCCCGATTATAAGGCGAGTGTGTACTTTTTAACATAAATATAATGGGGCCAATACGGGAATTCCAAACACATGTCCTAACAAAAAAATATTCAAATAGTAAATAAAAAGTGGTTCGCAATAGACTTGGCCAGTATACCGGTATGATCGCAATATCCCGAGGATAAGTCAATGGTTTTTTGATCTACTGTCAGTCACCCATGGGACTCAGACAGTTAGTGACATGCAGTTTAAGATGCAACCGCCTTCTAGAAGGCATATCTTCCCATGTATAATGGATCCTGACACCTCTCTGGCATTTTCCCGTCTTCAATGATCGCAGCATACACCTTCCCCCCCGGAGGACTGCTTTGCCCCCGTTCCTCTCGATCCCTTTTCCCATCACTGATAGGCGGGGGAAGTAAGGATGCATTATATCTTTAAAAGCATCGTTTATTTAAATCCCCCTTTTTACTTGTTGCACCCCAATGTCTTCCATACGATCAATTTGTTTACCATTCATTCAAAAGGTTAATATCTTCTTGTTTTCTGCCGAACAAGATACAAATTATTGCGATACATTTCTTCATTTCGCTATCGTGATCATTATTTTTTTATTGCACGGAGTACACCATCCAACCTCGCCCTATCATATACTCATTTGAGTTTACCCAAATGATTGATAAAATATGGGGGAAAGAGGGTCATTTGTTAAGCTATTTAAGCACACGGATTTCTGCAACGTAATAGACCATGGGGGCTCAATTCCAGTCATCAAGAACCCCCAACAGGTCAGGTTTTGAGGATATCCCAGCTTCAGTACAGGTAGCTCAATCAGTTCCAGCTTCAGCACAGGTGTCTCAATCAGTCCCTGCTTCAGCACAGGGGGCTCAATCAGTGGCTTAATCTTTGATTGAGCCACCTGTGCTGACGCAGGGATAGCCTTAAAACCTGACCTGTTGGGGGGTCTGGAGGACTGGAATTGAGCACCCCATGCACTAGATGCTTTTATGCCACTATGTATAGTTCTGTACTATGAGAAAATACTTGTAGCATTAAAAAAAAAAATACATTTTTAATGTATTATAATGTAACAAGCCTTTTTTGTTTCTATAGCAACCATTTACAAAGGTTAAAGCTAGATTTGGCGAATCTTGTAATATTCCAATTGTTCAAGACGAACAGATTAGTATGCTTGCCGTTCTTCCCTTTCTCTCCCTGCACCTCCCCCCACCTCATTTAATTCCATATCACACGTCTGCTTAGAGCTGCACAGGCTAAGATGTCAGAGTGGTATAACACCTCTTCCTGACTGCGTGA